>NC_029785.2:91103145-91145885 GCF_000816755.2 Arachis ipaensis
AATTCACTTATCAAATTTGATTGCAAGGAATAAAAGAGCATGAATATAAATACTTATTGTGCAATGATGGAGAATATGTTGCAGTTTTGGAGATGCTTTGTCTTCTGAAATTCTGCTTTCCTTTGTTTTCTGATTCACGCACGCACGTCCTCCTATGGCAAGCTGTGTTTTGGTGGATCACCGTTGTCAATGGCTACCATCCATCCTTCCAGTGAAAAGGGTCCAGGTGCGCTATCACCGCACGGCTAATCATCTGCAGGTTCTCAATCGTACCAGAATAGGATTTACTATCCTTTTGCGTCTGTCACTACGCCCAGCACTTGCGAGTTTGAAGCTCGTCACAGTCATTCAATCCCTGAATCCTACTCGGAATACCACAGACAAGGTTTAGACTTTTTGGATTCTCTTGAATGCTGCCATCAATCTAGCTTATACCACGAGGATTCTGATTAAGAGATCCAAGAGATATTCATTCATTCTACGGTGGAACGGAAGTGGTTGTCAGGCACGCATTCGTGGGGGAATGATGATGATTGTCACGTTCATCACATTCATGTTGAAGTGCGAATGGATATCTTAGATAGAAACACGCATGTTTGAATAGAAAACAGAAATACTTGCATTAATTCATCGAGACACAGCAGAGCTCCTAACCCCCAACAATGGAGTTTAGAAACTCATGCTGTCAAAGAGTACAAAGTTCAGATCTAAAAATATCATGAGATACAAAATAAATCTCTAAAAGTTGTTTAAATACTAAACTAGTAACCTAGGTTTACAGAAAATGAGTAAACTATGATAGATAGTGCAGAAATCCACTTCTGGGGTCCACTTGGTGTGTACTGGGACTGAGACTAAAGCTTCTCACGTGCCTGGGCTGTTTTGGGCATTCAACGCCAGGATGTAACCTGTTTCTGGCGTTGAACTTCAACTTGTAACGTGTTTCTGGCGCTGGACGCCAAACTGCAACAGGGAACTGGCGTTGAACGCCAGTTTACATCGTCTATCCTTGAGCAAAGTATGGACTATTATATATTGCTGGAAAGCCCTGGATGTCAACTTTCCAACGAAATTAGAAGCGCATCAATTGGACTCCTGTAGCTCCAGAAATTCCATTCCGAGTGCAGAGATATCAGGATCCAACAGCATCAGCAGTCCTTTTTCAACCTAAATCAGATTTTTGCTCAGCTCCCTCAATTTCAGCCAGAAAATACCTGAAATTACAGAAAAATACACAAACTCATAGTAAAGTCCAGAAATATGAATTTTTCCTAGAAACTAATGAAAATAAGCCTAAGTGTCCAGAAATGTTATATATTACATAGAGAAAACTGAAACCATACCTTGGCCGATTCCCAATATGTACCAAAACCCCAAATAAGCACAAGTTAAGCTTCCAACCAGAATCTAAGTCACCAATCAGTCCAACAAGCATCAGCAATCACCAACAAGCTCCAATATTCAAGCTAATATCACATATATCACCAAAATCAAAATCTAGAAACCAAAACATACAAAACTACAAAGGTATATGAGGAACTTTTCCTTGTCCAAAGGGGATTGAGGCAAATCCCAAAAATTATCTACGACTAGAGATCACCTAAACAACCAAAACCACGAAATCTACTCAAACACCATACCCAAAAACGTGAAATCTGTTAGGGCTGAAAGGAGGAGTGTGAAATTCGAGTTGTTACCTACTTTTTTTAGCTAGTAGTGATGGGCTCGGTGAGAGCTTCGCGTAGCCACTGACGGCATGCAAATCGGAGCATCGTAGCTCGAGATACAAGCGAAAGAAGTTGTATGTGAATAGTGCTTCTCTCTTCTCCTTCTCCTCTCAATGTGCAGCTGTGTTTTGTGTTTGTGGGGGTGTAAATGAACTCATTTGCGTTCGTTTAAGCTTATATATATGTTGGGCTTGGGCCCATCTTGGGCTCGGTTCAACCGTGAGGCAATTTTGGTTCGTTTGGCCCAACTTTGGGCCAAACCATTTGGATAAGTGCCCGGTTTGCTGAACCAAAAACTTTTCTAAGGTTTTTTACTGTTTTCACTCTCTCACGCAGTACTGGATAGACTTAAGCCGGTACTACCAACTACTCTATCGGTATGCGTTTCTACGCGAAAATTTTTAAAAGAGAACATTTTTTCACTCCGAAAAATCCACTGAATCCGAATCTCACATTTATATTTTAAGAAAAATATTTTTATATTTTCGGACCTATTCCAGGAAATTGAATTATTCTATTCTAGTTAGGCGATTTTTTGTGAAAACTCCGGTTCTTACATCATCCCCTCCTTAAAAAGATTTTCGCCCTCGAAAATGCTTGTCAACATGCTTTCGCTGCATCACTCTGATCGTTCGTCATCACAAGTTCGGAATCCTCGGCTACTGCCATTAGAATCTTCCTTCCCCATGGTTTACTTCCACCAAAACTCTAAACTCTTGTAATCCTAACAACGACTTTCCAAATGATAGAACTAAGCTACCCTCTGGTCCAGGCAAGATAATATCCAAAGCATACGCTTTCCTCTCATCGGAGGATCTGACCCCGTCACATCACGTGCATCCAAGGTAAACACACGGCCTGGCTGTTGATTCTGACCCTCATCTCGGTTCCTCCGACGGTGACAATACTTGAATACATGTCCAGGCTTCCCACAAGTAAAACACAGACAACCTCCCCTTATATGTTGAAACTGAGCATCGTTGTCCCTTCCAAAGTTCCCATCTCTCGTAAGGCTTTGTCCCCTCGGTGCAAGGTAATCGTCACGTTCCCTATTAGTATTTCTTTCATGAGTGTCCCTTGACGAGGCTACCATCTTTGCATACTCCTCAACCACTCTCACCTTGTTTACAAGATCGGAGAAGATCCGAATCTCCAAAGGAGCCACAGCAGTCATGATGTTATCCTTCAAGCCCCTTTGATACTTAATGCACTTCCAGCTTTCGTAGGTCTCCGGGGCACCCTGACACGCCCTAGAGAACCTACAGAGCTCCTCAAATTGGCTAGTATAGTCTGCCACAAACAAGGAACCTTGCTTCAGCTGCATAAGTTACATCTCCTTTGCTTCCCTTGCAGACTCAGGAAAGTACTTCTTATAGAAAGCCGTTTGGAAAACATCCCAAGGGATATCGGCATTCTGAAGCTGTAGCAAGCGACACTCTCCTTACCACCAATGATGAGCCTCTCCCAGAAGCTAATACGCAGCAAACTCTACATACTGGTTGTTCGGGACATGCTGTGCTTGTAACACACGCTCCATGGCCTGGAACCAGTTGTCTGCTTCCGTAGGGTTGGTTGAACCTCGAAAACTTGGCGGATGAACCTTGAAAAAAGTCGCCAAGGTAATCGGAGTACCTCCCATGTTATCACCGTTCCCTTCAACATTTTCATTCGCGTTTCCTTCGACATTCCCGTTCTCGTTTCCAGCCGGTTGGCCTAACCTCTGCACAGCTTGCAGAGTCACAGCAACATTAGCCTCCATGGTGTTCGTGAGATTCGCCATTTCTACCATAAATTCGGCATGGTTATCGGCCGGTTGCGCATTTCTACTATTGGCTCGTGAACGTGTACGACCTCATCTGCGAGTGGCTATTAGGGTTCCTGTCTACACCAAACAATCGATATCAAGGTGATTAGTCTCAATATCAAAAGCCTAGTGCTTCAATTATCCCAAAAGGCACTCACAAACAAGCATGCTATGCAATATCAAGTAGATAACCTAATAGCATCAAAGAAAAGACACACAGAGTATGCAATGAAGCACAATCGGTCCATCCCTCAGGCTCACGCGAGGAGGAACTGCTCTGATACCACTAAATGTAACTCCCTAATTACCGTAACCCTTACCTCGCGTCATAAAGCAAAAGTTAATCAAAGGTTACAACAATTCTAAAGCTTATACATATTTATATAGGAGAGATAATATATTCTAGAAGCCCGATGAAGGATACAACTCAAAATCAGGATTTGAAAAGTGCAAAACGTATTCACAAAGCTACAAGCTTAACGCACAAGAAAATAGATAAAATATAACAAAAGATAAGAGTATAATAATATAAAAATCTAGCCACAGCTCGCAGAGTTTAAGCCGGCTAGTTATATACAAATCATACAGAATCCTGACAAGTTAAAACAGCTTATACAAGTGTTTCTCTCAAAGATAAGCCTCTAGGAAAAAGTAAATACAAAATATGAGAGATATAAAATAAACAAAAAAAGACATCTAAAATGTATCCAGGATCCTCCGCTCTGTCACTATCAAAATAACTCATCGAGGTGGGTTGCGACCTGCATCTGAAAAACAACAACAGAATATGGTATGAAAACTGAAAGTTCTCAGTATGGTAATAATGCCCAGTGATGTAAGATATAAGACTCCTGGATGCCAGAGGCAATCCTGGAGCTTCATACCAAACAGATATTCAAGCCTAACAAAATGAATAATTTAAACAGTAACTAATGGACAAGGTATCTAAACATAGGGAATTTCTAACTAAAACTAGTCACCGCTGTCCCACAGCCTTCGCCATCCTAACCCCCGTGTGATCCCATCTCCACCACCTACCTAACCTCCTCACCACCAGACAATCACAAATAATGCAAGCAAGTAATACACAGGTAGTAATCATATATAACAAGTAATTCAAGAAGCAAATAGAGAATATTATACAATTAGGGAAACTCAAGTAATCAAAGCAAACAAACATATAAGAGATGCATATATATGATGAATGCCTGTCCTATTGGCTCGTGATATCACCTTTCGGTCCGTAAATGCCAACCCGACGCATCTTTCCGGATGTAGTCTTTTCTGCCATGCCAGGGATATAGTGCCCTACACACTCATGCAGTAGCAAATCTGCTACGCTAGAGATATAGTGCCCTACACACTCATGTACTAGGGAGTCTACTACACCAGGGATGTAGGCTCCGCATACTTCATGCAGCAGAGAAGGAAACAACAACAACTACTCATGCAGTAGAGAAATCTGCTACGCTAGGGATATAGGCCATGAACACTCTCAACAACATCTACTCATGCAGTAAAGGAATCTGCTACGCCAGGAATATAGGCCCCGCACACTCTCATATAATCCAATAACTTCATCATTACAACTCTGAGTCCTCGACTCATCTCAACCACTTTCCATTGACCTCAAATCATCACCAGTCATCACTATTTCTCATCTCAAATCACTTTCAATTATCAATTCTCAACATTCCAAGGATTTAGTGCCTGGCACACTTTTCTTCAATATCCATCAAGATCACAATAACCATCATCAGTTCTTAATTCTAATCCGAACTCATTAGTACATCAGTTTCTCAACTCGTTGTCAATAATCACCAAGTTCATTACTCTTCCTTCTTTCTCAACCAAACTCATCCTCAGTACACCAGAAACCTAAACCTCCGTTCTCTAACTTTTCAAAGTAAAACCCAAATTAAATCTCCTAGGACCTTTCCCATGTTTCGATACCCGAAAATAAGCCAAAGAGTCTTAAATAGGTGTCACAGAGGTTTACAAGCTTGTTGGGAAGGTGAAACAGTTAGAAACAAGATTTTAGTTGAAAAACAGGGCCTGTGCGTACGCACAAGGGTGTGCGTTTGCATGCCCAATGAGATTTTCAAAAAGTGTGCGTACGCACAAGTACCAAATTATTCAATTCTGTTCACTTGCACAAAGCGTGCCAGCGCCCTCAACAGAATGCACCTCCCAACGTATGCGTGCGTACAGGGCTGTGCGTGTGCACAGGTTGTAAAACTTCATTGGTTATGTGCGCGCACAGGTTGTGCTAGCGCTCTCAAAAGAAGGCTTTCCCCTGTGTGTGCGTACGATCAAGGCTGTGCGTGCGCATACAAACCAGAATCACAAAATTCTGCAACATTGTAGAATTTCAGATGTTGACACCAAACTTTCCACAATCATATCTTTTTCTACCAAATTCGGATTTCCAAAAAATTTAAACCATTTTAAAGCTTATTCAATTTTATTTCATTTAATATAAAATACATTGAATATCAAGCACAGTAGCTCAAGATATGATTCATGGAAGTTCACCAAAATTTTAGTTTTACCAAAAGTTCACAAAGTTTCAATTTTCCACAATCCTCCACCAAAATCAAACCAAAACCCTTCCCAACTCCAACTTACATCAAAATCTACCCTTTGTATCACATTCCACCATTCATACCAAATTTTCCTTCACACTTCATTATTCTCAATCTCAATAATAAAATTCATAACATTATAAACAATCCTCGACTAACACATTTATTAATCATAAATCTATCCATACCAAGCATTTTAATTAATCTCATTTAATTTCAATCTATATCTTTCACACCATCTTTATCAATTTCACATCATAATTTATCAACATATTCAAAAATCATCAATTCATCATTATTCATCATAAATCATCAATCAACAACTCAACATCCAATTCTATTCAAACCTATCCTATGGGTCATTAGCCTAAGTGTCCAGAAATGTTATATATTACATAGAGAAAATCAAAACCATACCTTGGCTGATTCCTAATATGTACCATAACCCCAAATGAGCACAAGTTAAGCTTCCAACTACAATCCAAGTCACCAATCACTCCAATAAGCATCAGCAATCACCAACAAGCTCAAATATTCAAGCTAATATCACATATATCACTAATATCAAAACCTAGAAACCACAACATATAACACTACGAGGGTATATGAGGAACTTTACCTTGTCCAAAGGGGATTGGGGCAAAGCCCAACAATTATCCACCACTAGAGATCACCTAAACAACTAAATCCACAAAATTTACTCAAACACCATACCCAAAAAGTGAAATCTGTTAGGGCTGAAAGGAGGAGTATAAAATTCGAGTTGTTACCTACTTTCTTTAGCTAGATGTGACAAGCTCAGCGAGAGCTTCGCGTATCCGCTGACGGCACACAAATCGGAGCACCGTAGCTCGAGATACAAGCGAAAGAAGTTTTATGTGAATAGTGCTTCTCTCTTCTCCTTCTCCTCTCAATGTGCAGCTATGTTTTGTGTTTGTGGGGGAGTAAATGAACTCATTTGGGATCATTTAAGCTTATATATATGTTGGGCTTGGGTTCAACTTAGGCCCGGTCCAACTGTGAAGGATTTTTGGTTCGTTTGGCCTAACTTTGGGCCAAACCTTTTGGATAGGTGCCCGGTTTGCTGAACCAAAAACATTTCTAAGGTTTTCAACTGTTTTCACTCTCTCTCATATGGTACTGGACAGACTTAAGCCGGTACTGCCGGCTACTTTATCGGTATGCATTTTTACGCAAAAATTTTCAAAAGAGAATATTTTTCCACTCAGAAAAATCCACTGAATCCGAATCTCAGATTTATATTTTAAGAAAAACATTTTTATATTTTCAGACCTATTCCGGGCAATTAAATTAGTCTATTCTAGTTAAACGATTTTTCGTGAAAACTCCGGTTCTTACAAATAGAACTTTGTTTATACATGACCAGTTGCTTAATCAACCTGGACCAATTTCCTCTAACATGCAAAATCATGGACAAGCGCCTCAGCTACAGTTTCTTCCACCTCAAGTTCCATCTTCAACACAAATTAGTCTTGGGAGATCTTTGCAAGGAGATGGTGCCTCAATAAGTACACCCATCTCAAATCCATTACCTGATATGTAGGGCCAAAGTTTACATTTACATGGGGGAACCTTGCCACCTTTACGCCCATCTCATCCCCATGCTGATGCTTCATTGATAAGTCAACCTTCACCTGCATATCTTGATTTGAATAGTTCACTAGTGAACCATGGTGTGATCTCGGTAACTAATCCACTCACCAATCCACCCACTGGACTGGTAACTATACTTTCATTAGTTTCCCTCCCTTTTTAGTTTGTTAATTTGAGATAGTAATTTAAATGAACTCGTGTTTTAGGATTCCATTGTGACGGAGTTTGATGCAGATATCTTGAAGGTTTGTTATGAAGGTGTAATTAGTGCCTTATATGTTGAGCTTCCTAGACAATGCACGAGCTGCGGTCTCCAATTCAAAAGGCAAGATGAGCATAGTATACATATGAATTGGCACGTGACTAGGAACTGAATGTCAAAATGCCAGAAGTAGAAGGGGTCTCAAAAGTAGTTTGTAAGTGGGAGCATGTGGCTAAGTGGTGCAGAGTCTTCGGGAAAGGAATCGATTCCAGGGTCTTTGGCTCCCGAGGAGACAGAGGAAATGAAAAATGAGGAAGAGTTAGGCGTTCTTGCTAAAGAGGATCAGAGTAGATGTGCACTGCGTGGAGAGGGCTTCGACGAGTTTTACAGGCACGAAATGAATGAGTGGATGTATAGAGGAGCCACGTACCTTAAGGCATCCGTGGGAACAACATTGGCCACCATGGACAGACATCAACTATGGCTTCGATGCCTTGATATGTTTGTTGAGTAATTTCAGGTTCATAAGGCAAGTATTGGATGGAAGAAGCGAGGAGAAAAGCATGCAAAGTGGGAGAACTCATGAAGAAATGAAGGAACCACAAAGTTGTCAAGCCTGACCTCTTCGCACTCAATCGACCATAACTTGATCTACAAAGGTCCAAATGAGGCGGTTTCAGTTGTGTTGGAAAGCTAACATCCGGGGCTTTAAAATAATATAAAATTTGACATAGTTGCTTGATGTATAGGGGCGCGCACGTGCCATGTACGCGTGCGCACTGATGGAGCACGTGGTTCACTAAAGTGAAATCATGGCCAGTGATTTTGCAGCTCATTTTGGGCCCAATCCAACTCATTTCTGATGCTATTTCATATAGAATTCAAGCTTGAGTAAGGGGGAGTAATTGTTTGAAGTGTTAGCATCATGTAGGTTAGTTTCTAGAGAGAGAAGTTCCCTCTTCTCTCTAGAATTAGGTTAGGTTAATCACTTCTAGATCTAGGTTCAATTTTATGTTTTCATCTTATTTTCTTTATGAATTCTTGCTTCTACTCTTTCATTCTCATAATTTGTAGTGTTAATTTTACTTTCATACATCTTTTATGTTCATAAACTATTGTTGGATTTGGATCTTTTCTTTAATACAATTTAAGGTTTGATGTTCTTTTATTGTTGATTTGAGTTGTGATCTTACTTTTCTTGCAATTGGTAGTTGATAGATTTTATTGATTCTTGCATTTTGTGATGTTTACTTTTCTTGCATACTAGGTGTTTGATAGAATATTTCCTTTAGTTTTTGAGTAGTTTTCTTTGCTCTTGGCCTAGGCTAAGAGAATTGAGTGACCTTGAGTTATTGGGTCTCAATGATTTGGTGATTTGAGAACTCTTGGTGATCAATTTGATACTCATTGACACTAACCCACTACTAATCTAATTAGTAGATAGGTTAGGACTTATGGGTTGATGTGATCAAGCCTATTTGACGTACTTGAAGCTTTTGGAAGTAGACTTAATAGGTTGACCTCTCATAATTATCAATATATAGTTTGTAGATGGTGCACGAATTGTGAATCACACTTTTCACAACTCGTACCACTAACCAGCAAGTGCACTAGGTCGTCCAAGTAATACCTTACGTGAGTAAAGGTCGAATCCCACGGAGATTGTTGGTTTGAAGCAATCTATGGTTATCTTGTAAATCTTAGTCAGGAAGTCAATTATGTTTATCAATTGAATTGTGAGTAACCAGTAGACCATAAATTAAAAGCCAGTTTACGTCGTCTATTCTTGTGCAAAGTATGGACTATTATATATTGCTGGAAAGCCCTGGATGTCTACTTTCCAACGAAATTGGAAGCACGCCTTTTCGAGTTCTTTAGCTCCAGAAAATGTATCTCTTGATTTGCAGCCACATGTTCTACCACTGAGCTATAGATCCTTTACATAATTGTTTTACCACACCAAACTTAGACTGTTGCTCGCCCTCGAGCAAAAGAAGAGGGAATTGCACACAACTCTGGGCGTTCAGCGTCAGGTTGGTGCCCATTTTGGGCGTTCAATGCCTATTTACTAGCCATTTCTGGCGTTGAACACCAGAACCATGCTCTGTTCTGGCGTTGAACGCCAAACAGGTGCTTCCTCCAGGGTGTGATTTTTCTTCTGCTGTTTTTGATTCCGTTTTCAATTTTTAATATTTATTTTGTGACTCCATATGATCATGAACCTAATAAAACATGAAAAATCATAAGAATAAATAAAAATTGGGTTGCCTCCCAACAAGCGCTTCTTTACTGTCCTTAGCTGGACTGCATCATTTAGAACGCGACTGGCATAATAAATGACATGCAGAAGCTTGTCATGCCTCTGTCCCAATACTACACCAATGGCACGATCACTGGCATCACACATTAACTCAAATGGCAATGTCCAGTCTGGTGCAGAAATGACTGGTGCTGTGACCAGCTTAGGTTTCAGCGTTTCAAACGCCTGCAGGCATGCTGTGTCAAACACAAATGGCGTGTCAGCAGCTAGCAGATTGCTTAGAGGTTTTGCGATTTTTGAAAAAACCTTTATAAACCTCCTATAGAATCCTGCATGTCCTAGAAAGCTTCTGATTGCCTTAACATTGGCAGGTNTTCAAAAATTTTAAGAAAGATTATTTTTGAAAACACCAAACTTAAAGTTTGGCACAGGATTTAATAGAAAAATTATTTTTGCAAAAGGTTTTTTTTTTTTTAAAAATATGATAGCCAATTATCATGAACATAAACACCACGTTCTAAACAACTGAGCTATAAGTTTAAAGTATTTTAACAAGGGATAAATAATAAAAGACTCTAAACCTTGGGCGTTCAACTCCAGCTTTTGATCCTTTTCTGGCGCTGGACGCCAGAATTGGGCAGAGGACTGGCGTTGAACGCCAGTTTACGTCGTCTATTCTTGTGCAAAGTATGGACTATTATATATTACTGGAAAGCTCTGGATGTCTACTTTCCAACGCAATTGGAAGCACGCCATTTCGAGTTCTGTAGCTCCAGAAACTCCACTTTGAGTGCAGGGAGGTCAGAATCCAACAGCATTAGCAGTCCTTTTTCAGCCTGAATCAGATTTTTTGCTCAGCTCCTTCAATTTCAGCCAGAAAAATACCTGAAATTACAGAAAAACACACAACTCATAGTAAAATCCAGAAACATGAATTTTTCCTAGAAACTAATAAAAATAGACTAAAAACTAACTAAAACATACTCAAAACTATATGAAATTATCCCCAAAAAGCGTATAAAATATCCGCTCATCAGTAGACAAGGATGGTGATCTCAATTACCTATGTCTAGCCAAGAGTACTTTTTATTTCTTTAGTAGTTCTTATCATTTTACTTTCTTGTTATTTACTTCTCTTGCCAATTTCCAAATCAAACCCCCTTGATCTTCATAGCCAATAATTGAACACTTCATTGCAATTCATTGTGAGACAACCCGGAGTTCAAATACTTCGGTTAATTCTTATTTGGGGTTTGTTACTTGTGACAACCAAAATTTTTGTATGCGAGGATTCTTTGTCGGTGTAGAACTATACTTACAACGAAAATTCATTAAATTGAGGAAATTCTATACCGTGTGAGAAGCCGAGCATCAGTGCACCCTTAATTAGGACTTACTAATACCTTTTAGGGTAGAGTTAAATCATGTATAGCTATAATTGCGCTAGTAGTGTTTCCAATTTCTTGTCGTCAAATACTGCTAGTTGCTGTTGTTAGTGCTCTATTATTGTTCGGGTGGGAGCCCCAGCAGTAGGTTTCATTTATCAGCAAAATTACATTACATTATTGTATCAATAAGCACGTTTAATTCATTGAATTTAATAAAACTTTGCGTTCCGACAATTTTTATTAGTTTCGCTACTCATTTCGTTTTCAATTGCTACTTCTCAATTTGTATTTTTCTAGTTATCTACGATCCCAATTCATAAAAAATTGTGATTTAGTTTAATAGGTATATATTAAAAATAATGTAAAAAAAATAGACATTTTACAAAGTTAAAGCATGTTAAGATTCCTTTCAGGTTCAGGATCAGCTTCAATAAGAATGCCTTTATCCCTGTTCCTGCTCATATGAAAAAGAAGAGAACAGAAAAGAAGAGGAATCCTCTATGTCACAGTATAGAGATTCCTTTATGTGAGTAGAAGAAGAGAAGAATAGAAGAAGGAAAAGAGAAAAATTCGAACATAGAGAAGAAGAGGGCGTTCGAATTATGAGTAGAAGAGAAGTGTTAGTAGATAAATAAATAAATAGAAAGAGATGAGAAAGAAAAGAATTCTAAAATTAAATAAAATAAAATAAAAAAATTTTGTTTTTATTTTAAATATTAGTTATAATTCGAAATTTAAAAAGAGAAATTAAATTAAATTAAATTAAAATTTAAAATAATTAGTTAATTTGAAAGGAATTTTGAAAAAGTGGTAAGGGATTTTTGAAAGTTAGAGAGAGAAAAGTAGTTAGGTGTTTTTGAAAAAGATATGATTGAAATAGAAAATTTTTTAAAATCAAACAAAAAGTTAAGTGGTTAATTGAAAAAGATTTTGAAAATCAATTTTGAAAAGATAAAAAGTTAGAAAAAATTTTGAAATTAAGTTTTGAAAAAGATATGATTGAAATTTATTTTGAAAAATATTTGAAAAAGAAATTTAAAAAGATTTGATTTTGAAATTAAAGTTGATTAGTTGACTAACAAGAAACAAAAAGATATGATTCTAAAATTAAAGATTGAACATTTCTTAATAGGCAAGTAATAACTTAAAATTTTGAATCAACCACATTAATTGTTGGTAAAGATTTTGGAAAATATGACATAAAAATAAGAAAAAGATTTTGAAAGTCAATTTTTTAAAATTTCGAAAAAAAATGAAAAAAGATTTTATTTTTGAAAAGATAGGATTTTTAAATTGAAAATTTGACTTGACTCATAAGAAACAACTAAGTTTTAAAACGTTTTTACTAAATCAATTCAAAATTTTCGAAATTTATGAGAAGAATAAGGGAAAGATATTTTTTTGAGTTTTTGAATTTTTATGAAGAGATAGAAAAACAACAAAAAGACTCAAAACATGAAAATTATGAATCAAAACACACAATGCATGCAAGAACACTTTGAATGTCAAGATGAACACGAAGAACACTTTGAGTGTCAAGATGAACACCAAGAACTTATTTTTGAAAATTTTTAAGAAAAGAAAAACATGCAAGACACCAAACTTAAAATTTTTTGGACTTTAGACACTAATAATTTAAAAATGCATATGAAAAACAAGAAAAGACACAAAACAAGAAAATGTAAAGATCAAACAAGGAAAATATGCAAGAACAACTTGAAGATTATGAAGAACTCAATGTATGTATTTTTCAAAAATTTTAAGAAAAATTAGAAAGATGCAATTGACACCAAACTTAAAAAATTGACACTAGACTCAAACAAGAAACAAAATTCTTTTTGGTTTTATGATTTTAAAATTTTTTTTGGATTTTTCGAAAATAATTTGGAAAAGGAAAAAATAAGGATTTCAAAATTTTTAATAAGAATTCCAGGAATCATGCAATGTTAGTCTAAAGCTTCAGTCTAAAAAAGATTAGACATGGCTAGCCAAGCTTTAGCAGGACATTACATACAACAGCCAATTTGATGGGAATCAACTAGCTCCTGTGATGATAAAAGCATCATCTAAAACTCTAGAATTCATTCTTAAAAATTCTGAAGAACAAAGAATAATATATTTTTTTGACAATTTTTTGAAAATAAAAAGCTTTAAAAATAAAAAAAAAATTACCTAATCTGAGCAACAAGATGAACCGTCAGTTGTCCAAACTCGAACAATCCCCGGCAACGGCGCCAAAAACTTGATGCACGAAATTGTGATCTCAACGGCGCCAAAAACTTGGTACGCACGATTGTAATCTCAACTCCTTTTCAAAACTCCGCACAACTAACCAGCAAGTGCACTGGGTCATCTAAGTAATAAACCTTACGTGAGTAAGGGTCGATCCCACGGAGATTGTCGGCTAGAAGCAAGCTATGGTCATCTTGTAAATCTCAGTCAGGTAGATTCAAATGGTTATGAGGTTTTGATAATTAAAATATAAATAAAATATAAAATAAAGATAGAGATACTTATGTAATTCATTGGTGGGATTTCAGATAAGCGTATGGAGATGCTTATTGCTTCTGAATCTCTACTTTCCTACTGTCTTCATTCAATCATTCATACTCCTTTCCATGGCAAGCTGTATGTTGGGGGATCACCGTTGTCATTGGCTACCGTCCGTCTTCTCAGTGAAAATGGTCCAAATGCGCTGTCACCGCACGGCTAATCATCTGTCGGTTCACACTCATGTTGGAATAGGATCCATTGATCCTTTTGCATCTGTCACTACGCCCAACACTCACGAGTTTGAAGCTCGTCACAGTCATCCCATCCCAGATCTTACTCGGAATACCACAGACAAGGTTTAGACTTTTTGGATCTCAAGAATGCTGCCAATTGATTCTAGCTTATACCACGAAGACTCTGATCTCAAGGAATTGAAGGCTCTGTTGTCAGGAGAGACAATCAAACGCATGGATCAGGAATCCAAGAGATATGCATTCAAGCTTGCTTTCATGTAGAACGGAAGTGTTTGTCAGGCACGCGTTCATAAGTAAGAATGGTGATGAGTGTCACTTGATCATCACATTCATCATGTTCTTGTGTGTGAATGAATTTCTTAGAATAATAATAAGCTTGAGTTGAATAGAAAAACAATAGTACTTTGCATTAATTCATGAGGAACAGCAGAGCTCCACACCTTACTCTATGGGGTGTAGAAACTTCATTGTTGAAAATATATAAGTAATGAAGGTCCAGGCACGGCCAAATGGCCAGCCTCCAAACGTGTACAATATGATCTATGATAGCATAAAACTGATCAAGGATGGTCAAAAGACATAAAATAAATCTCTAAAAGTAGTTTTTATACTAAACTAGTAGCTAAGGTTAACAGAAATGAATAAATGATGCAGAAATCTACTTCTGGGCCCACTTGGTGTGTGCTTGGGCTGAGCATTGAAGCTTTCACATGTAGAGACTTTTCTTGGAGTTAAAGGCCAGCTTTGGTGCCAGTTTGGGCGTTTAACTCCAGCTTTTATGCCAGTTCTATCGTTTAACGCAAGAATAGGGTAGAAAGTGGGCGTTCAAATGCCAGTTTGTGTTATCAAAACTGGGGCAAAGTATGGACTAATATATATTGCTGGAAAGCCCATGATGTCTATTTTCCAACGCAATTGAGAGCGCACCAATTGGGTTTCTGTAACTCCAGAAAATCCATTTCGAGTGCAGGGAGGTCAGAATCCAACAGCATCTGCAGTCCTTTTTCAACCTCTGAATCAGATTTTTGCTCAGGTCCCTCAATTTCAGCTGGAAAATACCTAAAATCACTGAAAAACACAAAAACTAATAGTAAAGTCCAGAAATGTGAATTTTGCATAAAAACTAATAAAAATATATTAAAAAGTAGCTAGATCCTACTAAAAACTACCTAAAAACAATGCCAAAAAGCGTATAAATTATCCGTTCATCAGTAGAGTAATTGGTGACTCTTGAGTTATCAAACCCCTTTGTTGATTGATAATTAGAAGTTGCTAATTAACTTGAATTCCGCTAAAGCTAGTCTTTCATCATGATTAGGCTAGGACTTGTGGAATCAAGTTAATTCATCCACTTAACTTTCCTTCATAGTTAAAGGTTAACTAAGTGGGAGCAATGGACAATTGTTGTCACAATTGAGGAGGATAATGAGGATACGACTTCTAGTTCTCATACCTTGCCAAGAGCTTTGTTAGTTGTTAGTTTATTTCTTTTGCCATTTATATTCCTTGTCTATTGCAATTCCTAGGGAGAACGACCCAAGGTTTGAATACTTCGGTTATTAATTTTAGGGGTTTGTTACTTGTGACAAATAAATTTTTGTATGAAAGCATTATTGTTGGTTTAAAAACTATACTTGCAACGAGATTTCATTTGTGAAGTTCTAAACCGTCAAAAATCATTCATCAAAATGGCGCCGTTGCCGGTGAGTTGCAATGGTGTTATGTTTTGGTTATTGTATATATGTGAATATTGTGAATAGCTTGATTTTTGGATCGCTTGTTAGTTTTTGCTAGTTTTAGGACTTTGTTTCATTATTTCTTATTAGCTTTTGTTTCTTATTTTCTCTTTTCATTATGAATTCTCACTTTGGCTTGAGTTTAGTTCTAACTATGTTGTAGGAAATGAGGGCTACAATGAGGATGTGTATCAAGGATGGGACAATCAGAGGTGGGAGGAGCCATATGCATATGATCAATCTTCATGGCAACAACCTCCACCAATACACTATGAACAAGAGCCATTCTATGATGCATATCAATCCAATGGTAATATACTCAGCCTCTGTAGTGGATAAGGCTACTGTGGACTGCTTCTTACTTGACCAAACGTTTAGGGACTTCCCAAGAAAGCAGCATATGCCTGATGTGCTCCTTCTATCCACTCTATCTCCAGCAAAATCTGCATCACAGTAACCAATTGCAGAAAAATCATCAATCTTAGGGTACCATAAGCCAAAATTAGATGTGCCACGAACATATCTAATGATCCTCTTAACTGCTAAAAGATGTGACTCTCTTGGTTTTGATTGGAATCTTGAACACATCCCAACACTTTGCACAATATCAGGTTAGAGGAAGTTAAGTACATAAGAGAGCCAATCATTCCTCCATACCTAGTCTCATCTACATCTTTCTCTGTTTTGCCCTTTTCTAATTTGAGTAAGGGTGCATGGGAGTTCCCATAGGTTTGGTATTTTTCATACCAAATTTCTTAATTAGTTCCTTGGCATACTTCTCTTGATGAATAAAAATACCATTTTCTGTTTGCTTAATTTGAAGCCCAAGGAAAAAATTAAGTTCACCTATCATACTCATGTCAGATTCACTTATCATGAGTTTTCCAAATTCAGTACAAAGGGATTCATTTACTGATCCAAAAATAATGTTATCAACATAAATTTGGACTAGAATGAAAGAATCATTAGAATTCTTAATAAATAGAGTAGTGTCTCTGATGCCTCTTTGAAAACCATTTTTCAAAAGAAAAGAACTAAGTCTCTCATACAAAGCCCTAGGAGCTTGTCTTAATCCATAGAGAGATTTAGAAAGTTTGAAAACATGGTTAGAAAATTTCTTATTTTCAAAACCAAGTGACTGTGCCACATACACTTCTCTATCTATCACACCATTTAAGAATGCAGATTTCACATCCATTTGATACAATTTGAAACCACAATAAGCAGCATAAGCAAGAAGAAGTCTTATGGCTTCCATTTGGGCAACAGGGACAAAGGATTCATCAAAATCTATTCCCTCTTCTTGGTCATATCCTTGTGCCACCAATCTTGCTTTATTTCTAGCAATGGTTCTATCTTCACCCAATTATTCCTGAATATCCACTTGGTGCCTATCACTTTCTTGTCTCTTGGCTTTGGAACTAATGTCTAAACTTGGTTCTTTTCAAACTCATGAAGCTCTTCCTCCATTTCCTTTACCCAAGAGGGGTCATCAAGAGCTTCCTTGATGATTTGAGACTTCATTTGAGAGAGAAAAGTAATGTTTGTTTCTTCATTTATTTTTCTAGTGGAGGAACGAGTTTTGACACCTTGTGAGACGTCCCCAATGACAAACTCCTGAGGATAGTTCTTGAGGAATCTCCATTTACGAGGTTTTGTGGACTTAGAACCAGATTCGGTCACTAAGGGATTCAATGAACTGGTGGTTTCAGGATGTTCACCTGATTCATGAGACAAAACATAATTGTCTCCTACATGATTTTCTGCAGCTGCAGTTTCAGATTCATTTCGTTTAAAATTTTCACTATCATGATTTTGCCCTTTTTCGTCATCCTTTTGAACCTGATTACCTGCATCACAATCTTCTAAAATTCTTTGAACCATGTTAGTGTCACAAAATCTAACATGTATGGACTCATCAATTATTCTAGCATCTTGATGATAAGTTCCTTGTGACTTTCAAGAACCACCACCATATGCCTATGAGCCATATCCTCAACATAGCCATCTACCACACTCACAAGCCTCTTTTCACCAAACACCTCCATATGATCTTGACCTATATCCACCATACCAACCACCTTTTGAACCATATGAGCCATACATGGAACCACCATCCTAATATCAATACTTCCAAGAACCACCTCAATATACACCACCACATCCTTATCATAATGAACCACCTTCCTACCATGAACCCTTTTTCCAAAATGATGAACCCTCCTACCCACCCCAATCCTCAATGGATGAAACCCTTGGCCTTATACTTCAAGGGCAAGGAGAAATGCAAAGGGAGACATTAGAATTTGTGGCTACCTTGACCGAGGTAGTAAGCCGATTAGCCTTCCAATGCTTGAGCACTCAAAGCACTCCCATAGCCACATGTGGAGAATCAATTGAGGAGCATAGCATGAAGGAAAGATTGGAAACTCCGGTGGGTGATAAGGTATGCCACTTTATATTAGAACAATTGGAGGAACCTATGCTTGTTGAAGAAAAGGGAGAAGTGGTTGAAGACCTAGGAGATGCGAAACCTCCATGGGAAGCTAAAATCATAAAGAAGTCCTCTAAGAAGATTGAATTTGATGTTGAGGAGGAGAGTGCACAACCTCCAAAACAATTCTTGAATGAAGACTTGGAAGGAATGAAGCAAGGATTGAGTTCCCTTGGAGATGAAGATCATGCATCTAATCTTCTTGGTGGTGAATCCTTTGAACTTGAAGAACCTTCTCCCAATGAGATAGAAAGCAATGTGGAGGTAGATTTTTCTCATCCTCCCATTTATGATTTGAGTGATGGAGAAGAGTTAGATGAAATTGATGAACAAAGGGTTGGAAGTGAAGAAGTTTATGAAGAGGTGGAGGTAACCAAGGAAGAACACAAGGGAGTTAAGCTTGCAAGAACATTGGAAATACCTCTCCCCAAGCCATCACCATCCATTATTTCATTCAAGTGGGTAAATTCCTTATACTTAAGCTTTATTATCCTCCTTGAATATGGTTTGATTGAAACGGATGGGCAACTTAGAACTCTTTGTGGAATTAAGAGTAAGAGGGAGTGGTGTAGTAGTTGGAAAAATGATGTTCGGCTCATTATGGTTGGATCATCAAAGTTGAATCGTAAAGGTTGGAGTCATGCTACATTGAAGGGGTTTAGGAAGTTGTTTGGTCGTTTAATTGAGAATTCTAAGACCCGGATGGACTAATAATGATCAACTTCAAGACGGGTGTGAAAATAAAGTGTGGGATCCTGGATTACAAGAAGAGGATCGACCTTGGGAGCTCCAAGCTTGTGAAAAACTCCATCAAGACTTGGTGCAACTCATGAGAAATCTTGGGGCACAATGGAGAACCAAGCATTATTGGAAGTTCCAAGAAAAATTTAGGCACAAGCCACCTTGAGAGGAGCTCCTCGTAAGTCCAAGTTAAGGAAAATAAATAAAAGTGCTAGGTGGGAGACACCCCACCATGGTAAAATCTTTTCAGTTTTTCTCTTTTGTATATATTGGTAAAATTAGCCTGATTTCATGTTTTGATTAGTTTGTTGAGTTCATTTGGTAGTCTAATATGTTGAATAAGGTTTTATGGTGTTTTGGTAGCTGTTTGGAGGTTTGGAAGGCTTGGTTTGGTGCAAAAACATAGAAAAATTTTGAAAAATAGAGCAGCATCCACGCATACGCGTGCCCCAAGCGTACACATGCCACAAGCATTTTCAATCATCCATGTGCACGCGTCACCCACGCGTACGCGTGGATGCAAAAATTTCACCTCCAAGCCATTTTCCCGAGAGTTGTGCCTGCATTGTCATCCATGCGCACGCGTGGATACAAATTTTTCCATTCTATACATTTTTCCGAGAGTTGTGCCTACATCGCGCAAACATTGTGCCTTTGGAACAAGGCTACTCACGCTTACGCGTACACGACGCGTACGCGTCGCTCTCCAAATAAGCCATCGACACGCATGCGTGACACACGTGTACGCGTCGCGCCCTATTTCACCGCCCACACATTTGCGTACATGACGCGCGCATGTGGATAGATGCCCTTCCTTCACTACACTTCTTTTCTCCTCTACTTTCCATTTCTTTCCTTCCCTTCTCTTCTTCCATTCTGTTACCCATCATCCAACACTACCAAACACCATTTATAACTATTCCTTTTAGATAATTAGTTGTTTAGTTAGTTTAATTTTCATTTAACTTTTCGTTTCTCATTATAAGTGTTGGATTACTAATTTTGTGTACTATTTCTTGTTGCTAATCATTGATAAGATGTTATTTTAACATTATTGTTGTTAATATCCATTGTTGGATTCCATTGTTGAGGTTATATTTTGTTACTTGGTTTTGAGTTTTTCATGTTTGATATCTTTTCATACCAAGTGAATGAGAATTGCTTTCAAGTACTCTAAATCTTTTTGAATTGCATGTTGTAGCTAGCCATCATGTTATTTGAATCCTTTTCTTTAATTGGGCAATTTCTTGATATTGGATGTTGTGCATTTACCTTAATGCATTGTGCTTCTTGATTATATACATCCATATGCTTTTGGCTTGAATGCTCTCATGCTTCTTTATTGCTTTTTTGAGTGTCTTAACCTACAAGTTTAGAGCATTTCAAGCACATTAGGATGAGTGACATGCATGCTTCTTTGGTGACATCACTTTTTATTCTAGTGTGTGTTCTAGACTGTATGCATCTTAGAATTCACACACCTATTTGTCATTAATGTCACACTAATTCACTCACCTCATTCTAGTGATTTACCTCATTCCAACAACGTATGCTTCCTTGATTTTGTGTTTTCTCATCTTACGGTGTTATTTTCTACTTTTCATGAATGATGCACTATAAGCTAAAACGGAAGCGGAAGAAAGAGCACGCAGCACCGGTTGATCCACAAGCTGAAGGTGGCAATCCGGAGAGTCACCGTACCCCCTAGCTCATCTTTGGATGCACCGAGGACGGTGCAAAATTTTAAGTGTGGGGAGGTTGTCCGACCAGTCGGCGCTTTTGGGTGACAAATTTCTAATCCCAACACTTTTGTATTATTTTTAGTTTTTTTAGGATTTCTAGTTGTATTTTCTTATTTTGCGTATTGATGACTGGAATTCACTCCCTATACAAAATGAATCCGTTCTTTGGCAAGTGCACCAAATATCGTCAAATAATAACCCACTAGGAGTGGGGTCGAATCCCACAGAGATTAATGGATTAAGGCAAACAATAGTTGATTAATTATCCTAGTTATACTATTCAGATTGGAGTGATATTCAAACAGGAAATGTAAATGACATAAAAGTAAAGGAAAGCAATAAAGTGCAAGAAAGTAAATGGCAAGGAAGGTAAAGTACAAGAAAGTAAAGTGCTGGAAATGTAAATTGCAGAAAATGTAAATAACCATAAAGTAAATAAAAGAAAGAAAGATAAAATAAACATTGGGATCAAGAGATATTGCATCCTCCAGATTAATTGACTTCATCTCATCTTCAATCATGCAACTCATTGACCTCTTGGCAATCATGATTGATTGAGCCCCAATTCCTTGGTGACTCAATCTCTCAAATCTTGATCAATAGTCAATTCCTTGGTCTAATTGCTCATGAGAAGAGATGAAGAATGGTCCCTGATTATACCACACACTTTTCTAGACCCAAATAGTGGGTGGATTATATGTTACCATATCCAATCACCAAAACCCAAATCTATTCAAGTGTGAGAAAGAATTTCAAGCATGGTTTTATGTTTCCTCTTCCAAGGTTTCCATAAAACCCAATTACATTCAATCTCTTTTCCAAGATAATTGAATGCTAGAACGAAGAACGAAATTCTTTCTAGTAAATCAAAAGGAGATGAATAGAAGAAGAAGAATAAAAACAATCAATACATCAAATAGCAATAGAGCTCTCTTTCCCAATGGAAAGAGTTAGTAATTCATAACTAAAATATTTACAATGTAAGAAAGTAGAAGAGGAGAAAAGAATGGTGGGAAGGAGGGTCTGAAGACTCACTCCATTGTGTCCAGCCTAGCATCCTAATTCTATGAAACTAAGGCCTTTATATAGGCACTCCTAAATTACAAACTTAAATGAAATTAAAAGCAAATTATAATGAAATAAAAATAAATTATTCTAGATGCTTCTTGTGGCCTTGATTGATTGATGAGTGTAGCTTGAATGATAGTTGGAGTAGGCTTGGTTGAAGGTTGGAGGCTGCAGGGAGAAGTTGGTGTATGGTTTCAAGTGCCACTCCCACTTGATTTTGCTCTTTGGACTGTGACCCATTTGACACGCTGAAATGATGGAGTTGTTTGGGCCTCAAATTGAATGTCCACTATGAAGTATTATAAATTGATGGAAAGCCCTGGATGTTAGCTTTGCAACGCTTTTGAAAGCAACTCATTTCGACCTCTGTAGCTCAAGTTATGCCCATTTGAAAGTGAAACGGTTAGTCTGTCAAGTACCCCGGCGTGCCACGCCCACTCTCTGGCGTGCCACGCCCACTCTTTGGTGTGCCACACCTTTAGTGATGCACAAAATCTTCCTCTCTGGCCATTAGAACTGGCATGCCACGCCTTCAATATCAAGTGGCACGTCCAGGTTTTGCAACGCTGAAATAATGGCCTTTTTCACCTCCAGTTTTAATGTCCATCTTAGAGTGTTATATATTGTTGTAATTGTTTTGATGTCAGCTTTCGAACGCCACCAAAATCAGATCATTTGGACCTCTACAACTCAAGTTATGTTCCTTTCAAGATGAAGAGGTCAGGCTGGTAACTCTGCGGTGACGTATTTTTCTCCTTGTGTTTTCGGGGTCAATATCATCCTCAATTTTAGTGTCCATCATAAAGTGTTATATATGGTTAGAAAGCCCTGGATGTCTACTTACTAATGGCACTAGAATCATTTCATTTGGAGTTGTGTAGCTCATGATATTTTCGTTTGAATGAGAGGAGGTCAGGCTGGCATATGCCCTGGCGTGCCACGCCCAATGCTTGGCGTGCCACGCCCATAGTAGGGCTTAAAATCACTCCTCTAGAACTTAAGCCTGGTGTGTCATGCCCAAAATACTAAGTGGCACGCCCTCTTTGAGATTTGGCTTCACAAACTTGGCGTGCCACGTCCATAGCACCAAGTGGCACGCCCTCTTTGAGACTTTGCTTCAAAAGCTTGGCGTGCCACGCCCATAACACCAAGTGGCACGCCCTCTTTGAGACTTGGGTTTGGCGTGCCACGCCCAGAGCTTCAAGTGGCATGCCCAGCTTCACACGCCCAACTTTATTTGTTGTTTTCTTCCCTTTTTGTTACTCTTTTCACCTGAAATTTAAGACAAACCCATTTCAAAGCAATGTACCATAATATCTATCATTTGGTTCATGAAATTGCATTAATTCAATGAGATTATGCTCTTTTTGTGGTCCTTTTAGATAAGAAAAAAGGGTAGATAATGCAAGTCATCACAACACCAAACTTAAACTTTGCTTGTCCTCAAGCAAATAAAGAATCTTGCAATAAAGTTTGACAAACCATGGTGTGAAGAGTAGCAATTTTTTTGTTCATGGTTGGATAGTTTCTTATGCATGCTACAATTACAAAAGAGATTTAAGTGATTGATGCCTCTATCTAGCTCATTTTATAAAATCTTTTTCTTTATGTTCCTTCCTTGAAGCAAGCTTTTAATTCTTTTCTTATCTTAGCTTCTTAGGTGCTTTGCACCATGTGTTGAAAGCTACGACTCTAAATGCTTTGTTTTCAAGTATTACCACTTGATACATAAGCACCACAAGCATTTAACTAAAGGACTCTTTAAGCTCATTTGTTTCTTTTCTTTACTCTCTAATCATTGATGCTCAGAGCCTTGAGCTTTGAGGGAGTGCTTTTACACTTGAGCCTAGCCTTGACTCTAAGTGTTTTGTTTTCAAGCTTTTTGCTTGATACATAAATACCACAAGTACTTAACAAATGAATTGTCATTGGTACTCAGAGCCTTCAGCTTTCTCATTTTTTCCCTTTTCTTTTCTTGCCTTATTTGCATTTGCTTCTTCAAGGTTTTCATGATTTTAAAAATTTCATAAAATGTCCTAGATGAAAACTTCAATTAAATAAATTCAAATGCAATTGAGCAACAATAGTCATGCTAGCTTCCCAATGCTTATAAGCTCATGCTAACTTCTTCTTTAATTACCTTGTTTGTTTTTGATCATGAAACTAAATTGCTTTTGAACTCAGAAAACTCAAGATGGTAGTCGTAATGTCATAGCACATGTTACAATTCAACAATCAAGCTTTGCTTATTCACAACACACATGCATACAGAGAAAATAGAAGACAATCATGCAATTTAAAGTGATGGAAATAAGTAAGAAGAAAAAGAAACATTACCACCTTGTAGTTTATCTTCATTGTTGTTGTCCTTTTTCTCCTATTCTTCCCCTTCCCACACCAAACTTAGAATGATTGCTTGTCCTCAAGCAACAAATAAAACAATGGTGATGGGGTTCATGAGGGGTCATGAATGTCTCAAACAATGAAATGTGAGTAGTGCATGTGCTTAGGCAAGCAAAATTAAGGATACAATAAAGGCACAAGAAGTAAAAAGAGAGACAATGTGATTGCATTAATAAGTGGTGTGCGTGGTACATAGCATGAAAGATAAGTGGCAACACCAAACTTAGTGTGATACCTTCATTTTAGAATGAAGCAAGTACCCAGTGAAGAATGAAAATCAAAATGTTGCATCGCAACACCAAACTTAGAATGCAATCATATGACAAATTATTGAAAGTAAACTAAGCAAGAAAAGAAAATGTTACCTACGGTTGGGTTGCCTCCCAACAAGCGCTCTTTTAATGTCATTAGCTTGACATGTTGTTCTCAACTTTCTTCCTCTTCTTCTAATTGATTAATAGAAATGACCTCTAAGGAGCAGAGGAAAAGCTTGGTGCCCCCTATTTTGAGTTCCTCCCAGCAAGCTTTCTTTTGTTATTAGCTTGAGTGAACTTGCTTGTTGGAGTAGAGGTTGGATTGTTCTTTGACCCTCTCTTTTTCATGGATATAGTCATTTGTTTCTTGGTCACAATCCTTATTCCAGTTCTTTGGTTGATTGCCTTCACTTCTTTGTTCTCAAAACTTGGGTGTTGTGAGATGGTTGGAGTATCCCCTTTATCAAGAACTTCTTGTAATGGTGGCTCACTTGGTACAAGGATCTCTTCTTCTTGCTCTACCAATTCCTCATTTCCACCCTCATTAAGCACTTCTCCACTCCTTAGACTGATGGTATAATATTCTTCCCCTGGCCAAGGGAAGATATTGGTTAGTTCATCAACAAAATGTTGTGCCAATTGTCTAATTTTTTCTTCTTGATTTCTCCTTGAGATTTCCAAATCTTCAATCACCTCTTTTACATTTTGCCTTAAAAACTCACTGAGTTGGGCAATGAAGAGATATCCCTTGGAGAGTTCTTCTATTGCAAATTCTAGAAGATTTTGTGGAGGTCCATAGGTTGGACAATTACGGGATGATAATCCTTGAAGAATGGGGTATGCAGCATTAAAATCCCTTCCAAAGCCAAAATTTCTGTAGGTGTCATAACAATATGAACTGTTTTGTGGCTCTGGAAGGTATTCCATTTTATTTGACTGCTCATACTATATCATTCCTTGGTGATATTCCCAGCCACCATTAGGATAATGACTAGAATCATTTTGTAGTGGTGGGCAATACCCCATATGACATGATTGATCAAAATGTGAGGTAAACTCCATTCTTACTTGCAAAATGCTCTGTCTCAAATAATAATCACCAAAAGAAATTGGAATCCCCATTGTCACAGATGAGGGATTCTTAGTGAGGCAATAACACAAACACCTTACTAGCAAGAGAAAATTAAACGAAAATAAATGTCAAAAACAAAAAGAAAAGTGTCTAATCTAGGTAATCAATCAACCGGTAGTTTGTTAATCACAATTAATCCTCGGCAATGGCGCCATAAAACTTGATGACCGGAATTCACTCCCCATATAAAATGAATCCGTTCTTTGGCAAGCGCACCAAATATCGTCAAGTAATAACCCACTAGCAGCGGGGTTGAATCCCACAGAAATTAACGGATTAAGGCAAACAATAGTTGATTAATTATTCTAGTTAGACTATTCAGATTGGAGTGATATTCAAACAGGAAATGTAAATGACATAAAAGTAAAGGAAAGCAATAAAGTGCAAGAAAGTAAATGGCAAGGAAGGTAAAGTACAAGAAAGTAAAGTGCTGGAAATGTAAAGTGCAGAAAATGTAAATAACCATAAAGTAAATAAAAGAAAGAAAGATAAAATAAACATTGGGATCAAGAGATATTGCATCCTCCAGATTAATTGACTTCATCCCATCTTCAATCATGCAACTCATTGACCTCTTGGCAATTATGATTGATTGAGCCCCAATTCCTTGGTGACTCAATCTCTCAAATATTGATCAATAGCCAATTTCTTGGTCTAATTGCTCATGAGAAGAGATGAAGAATGATCCCTGATTATACCACACACTTTCCTAGACCCAAATAGTGGGTGGATTATATGTCACCATATCCAATCACCAAAACCCAAATCTATTCAAGTGTGACAAAGAATTTCAAGCATGGTTTTATGTTTGCTCTTCCAAGGTTCCTATAAAACCCAATTACATTCAATCTCTTTTCCAAGATAATTGAATGCTAGAATGAAGAAAGAAATTCTTTCTAGTAAATCAAAGTGAGATGAATAGAAGAAGAAGAATAAAAACAATCAATCCATCAAATAGCAATAGAGCTCTCTTTCCCAATGGAAAGAGTTAGTAATTCATAACTAAAATATTTACAAAGTAAGAAAGTGGAAGAGGATAAGAGAATGGTGGGAAGGAGGGTATGAAGACTCACTCCTCCAAATGTGTCCAGCCTAGCATCCTAATTCTATGAAACTAAGGCCTTTATATAGGCTCTCCTAAATTACAAACTTAAATGAAATTAAAAGTAAATTACAATAAAATAAAAATAAACTATTCTAGATGCTTCTTGTGGCCTTGATTGATTGATGAGTGTGCCTTGAATGAGAGTTGGAGTGAGCTTGGTTGAAGGTTGGAGGCTGCAGGGAGAAGTTGGCGTGTGGTTTCAAGTGCCACTCCCACTTGATTTTGCTCTTTGAATTGTGACCCATTTGACACGCTGAAATGTTGGAGTTGTTTAGGCCTCAAATTGAATGTCCACTATGATGTATAATAAATTGTTGGAAAGCCCTAGATGTTAGTTTTCCAAAGCTTTTGAAAGCAACTCATTTGGACCTCTGTAGCTCAACTTATGCCCATTTGAAGGTGAATCAGTCAGTCTGTCATGTACCCCGGCATGCCACGCCCACCATCTGGCGTGCCACGCCCATATGTTATGAAACTGGCATGCCACGCCCATTCTTTAGGGTGCCACACCTTCAATGATGCACAAAATATTCCTCTATGGCCATCAGAACTGGCGTGCCACGCCCAGAACCTGGCGTGCCATGCCCATTATGAAAATAGAGCTGGCGTGCCACGCCTTCGATATCAAGTGGAACGCCCACGTTTTGCAATGCTGAAATAATGGCCTTTTTCACCTCCAGTTTTAACGTCCACCCTAGAGTGTTATATATCATTGGAAAGCTTTTGATGTCAGCTTTCAAACGCCACCAAATTCAGATCATTTAGACCTCTGCAGTGATGAAGAGGTCAGGCTGGTAACTCTGCAGTGATGTGTTTTTCTCCTTGTGTTTTCGGGGTCAATATCTTCCTCAATTTAAGTGTCCATCATAAAGTGTTATATATGGTTGGAAAGCCCTTTCTAATGTTTTTAGAATAATTTCATTTAGAGTTGTGCAGCTTATGATATTTTCGTTTGAATGAGAGGAGGTCAGGCTGGCATATGCCCTGGCGTGCCACTCCCAATGCTTGGCGTGCCACGCCCATAGTGGGGCTCAAAATCACTCCTCTGGAACTTAAGCCTGGCGTGTCACGCCCAAAATACTAAGTGGCATGCCCTCTTTGAGATTTGGCTTCATAAACTTGGCGTGCCACGCCCATAGCACTAAGTGGCACGTCCTCTTTGAGACTTTGCTTCAAAAACTTTGCGTGCCACGCCCATAACACCAAGTGGCACGCCCTCTTTGAGACTTGGCTTCAAAAGCTTGGCACGGCACGCCCAGAGCTTCAAGCGGCACGCCCAGCTTCACACGCCCAACCTTATTTGTTGTTTTCTTCCCTTTTTGTTACTCTTTTCACCTGAAATTCAACACAAACCCATTTCAAAGCAATGTTCCATAATATCTATCATTTGGTTCATGAAATTGCATTGATTCAATGAGATTATGCTCTTTTTGTGGTCCTTTTAGATAAGAAAAAGGGGTAGATAATGCAAGTCATCACATATATATACATAATAAACTTAGTCAAAATAATAAAATTTTTTTGAGAAATTATCTATAGGACATTGACATCCCAATTGATTTGAGTGAAAATCTTTCATTGAAGAACACAAGTTTTTAGTATGATTTAGTTAGTTTTTACTATGTTTTTATTAGTTTTTAAGCAAAATTCACATTTCTGGACTTTACTATGAGTTTGTGTGTTTTTCTGTGATTTCATGTATTTTATGGCTGAAATTGAGGGACCTGAGCAAAAATCTGATTCAGAGGCTGAAAAAGGACTGCAGATGCTGTTAGATTCTGACCTCTCTGCACTCGAAATGGATTTTCTAGAGCTACAGAAATCCAATTGGCGCGCTCTTAATTGCGTTGGAAATTAGACATCCAGGGCTTTCCAGCAATATATAATAGTCTATACTTTCCTTGAGTTTTGATGATGCAAACTGGCGTTCAAACGCCAACTTCCTGCCCTATTCTAAAGTTAAACACCATAAACAGGTTACAAACCAGAGTTAAACACCACAAACAGGCTGCAACCTGGTGTTTAAATCCAAGAGAAGTCTCTACACGTGTAAAGCTCAATGCTCAGCCCAAGCACACACCAAGTGGGCCTCAGAAGTGGATTTCTGCACTATTTGCACTTAGTTACTTATTTTCTGTAACCCTAGCTACTAGTTTAGTATAAAAACTTCTTTTAGTGATTTATTCTAGAGTCTTTTGACCACTTTTACGTCTTGGTCATTCTGGTTCCCTCTCTGGAGCCGAAGCCAATGAACACCATTATCACTTATGTATTTTCAATGGTGGAGTTTCTACACCCCATGGATTAAGGTGTGGAGCTCTGCTGTTCCTCATGAATTAATGCAAAGTACTATTGTTTTTCTATTTAATTCAAGCTTATTCTTATTCTAAGATATTCATTTGCACCCAAGAAGATGATGAATGTGATGATTACGTGGCACTCATCACCCTTCTCACCTATGAACGCGTGCCTGACAACCACTTTCGTTATACATGAAAAAGAGCTTGAATGCGTATTTCTTAGCCTCCATTCCGAAAGATCGGAGTCTTGGTAGTATAAGCTAGAATCAATTGGTAGCATTCTTGAGATCCGAAAAGTCTAAACCTTGTCTGTGGTATTCTGAGTAGGATCTGGGATGGGATGACTGTGACGAGATTCAAACTCGCGAGTGTTGGGCGTAGTGACAGACGCAAAAGGATCAATGGATCCTATTCCAACATGAGTGAGAACTGACAGATGATTAGCCGTGTAGTGACAGCGCATTTGGACCATTTTCACTGAGAGGACGGACGGTAGCCATTGACAACGGTGATCCCCCAACATACAGCTTGCCATGGAAAGGAGTATGAATGATTGAATGAAGGCAGTAGGAAAGCAGAGATTCAGAAGCAACAAGCATCTCCATACGCTTATCTGAAATCCCACCAATGAATTTACATAAGTATTTCTATCTTATTCTATATTTTATTTATATTTTAATTATCAAAACCTCATAACCATTTGAATCTACCTGACTGAGATTTACAAGATGACCATAGCTTGCTTCAAGCCGACAATCTCCATGGGATCTACCCCTTACTCACGTAAGGTTTATTACTTGGATGACCCAGTGCACTTGCTGGTTAGTTGTGTGGAGTTGGGAAAAAGAAGTGAGATTATATTCGTGCGTACCATGTTTTTGGCACCGTTTTAGAGATCACAATTTTGTGCACCAATTGCTAATTTTGATTCACCTTTGATCCCACTAGATACCTTGATGTGCTTGTTGAGTGATTTCAGGTTGATAAGGCTAGGGATGGATCAAAGGGATGGAGAGAAAAGCATGCAAAGTAGACAAATCATGGAAAATCAAGGATTGGAAGAAATTCACTCAACGTGCACGCGCAGCAGATGCGCACGCGTGAAATGATGAGGTCTCATGGCGACGTGTACGCGTACATGACGCGTACGCGTGGAACGCAAATTGCCAAGCGACGCGTACGCGTCGGTGCTTGCACACAACTCACTTCAAGGAAATCTGCTGGGGGCGATTTCTGGGCTTCCCAGGCATAAACCCAACTCACCTCTGATGCTATTTAACCCAAGGATTGAAGGGGGATCAACAATCTAGTTATCACATTAGTTTAGTTTAGTTTAGTTTTGGAGGAAAAGTTAGTTTCTAGAGAGAGAAGCTCTCTCTTCTCTCTAGAATTAGGATTAGGTTTAGGTTAATTTCTTAGATCTAGATCTACTTCTTCTTTTGCTTCAAATTTCATTTTGCTTTATGAATTCTTATGTAGATCTCTATTTCTCTTTCAATGCAATTTATGATTTCCATGTCTTTTCATGTTGCTTTGATTTCTATTATGGATTTATTGCCTTTGTAGTTAGATCTCTCCTTAATTCTTGCAATTCATGTTGTTTATCTTTATTGCCTTTTATGTGTTTGATGAAATGCCTCTTTTAGTTATGAGTAAGATTTTATTCCTCTTGGCCTAGGTAGAGTAATTGGTCACTCTTGAGTTATCAAACCCCTTTGTTGATTGATAATTAGAAGTTGCTAATTAACTTGAATGCCACTAAAGCTAGTCTTTCATCATGATTAGGCTAGGACCTGTGGAATCAAGTTAATTCATCTACTTGACTTTCCTTCATAGTTAGAGGTTAACTAAGTGGGAGCAATGGACAATTGTTGTCACAATTGAGGAGGATAATGAGGATAGGACTTCTAGTTCTCATACCTTGCCAAGAGCTTTGTTAGTTGTTAGTTTATTTCCTTTGCCATTTATATTCCTTGTCTATTACTTCAAAAACCCCAAACATACTTCATAACCAATAACAAGAACACTTTATTGCAATTCCTAGGGAGAACTACCCGAGGTTTGAATACTTCGGTTATTAATTTTAGGGGTTTGTTACTTGTGACAAATAAATGTTTGTATGAAAGCATTATTGATGGTTTAGAAACTATACTTGCAATGAGATTTCATTTGTGAAATTCTAAACCGTCAAAAATCATTCATCAGCCACTTCAACCCACTTCAACAAAGCCCAAGAGCCCAATCTAGAGACTTGAAGATCAATTGAAGAAGTATATAAATAGCTTAGAGTCTAAGTTAGTTGGGAGGTTAGCTAGTGAGGAACCCAATTTGGGGAACTCTCTGCACAATTCTCTTTTCTGCAGGTTTAGTTTAATTTTGCAATGTACTTTCCAATTTCAATTTCCATTTCTAGAGCTATGAACAACTAAACCCCTCTTCATTGGGTTAGGGAGCTCTGTTGTAATTCAATGGATCAATAGTAGTTTTCATCTTCTTCTTCTATCTTTTCTCTTGATTTTGTTAGAAAGCTTTCGATCTTAATTCAATTGAATAGTTGTCTTAACAGAGAAGCTATTCATAATTGGATTTCCTCTGATCTTTGAGAGAGGGATGAGGAAATCATGCTAGAAATGCTTTCTCACATTGGATTTGATTAGGGGTTGGATGGATATCGAGACATGTAATCCTACCAATACTTTGATCTATGAATTTGTGTAGTATAATCAGTGACCAAACTTCATCTCTTCCCATGAGCAATTAAATCAAGACATTGGGCAATTATTCAAGCTTAGAGAGATTGGTGAGCCAAGACATTGGGATCCAATCACCTAAGATTGCCAAGCAAAGTCAATGAATGCATTGATTGACGAAGAGATGAAAATGATTTGATCTAGAGAATTTAATATCTCCTAAAGCCCAATGAATCCCCCATTCTGATCTCACCCATTCTTTTACATTCTGTTGTTTAATTTGATGCTCAATCCCCATTCCCATTTAATTTCTTGCAATTTAAGCTTCCATACTTTAATTACTTGCAATTTATCTTCTGTCATTTAGTTATTGTCTTTACTTTCTGCAATTTAAATTCTGTCATTTACATTTCTTGCTCTTTATGTTTCTCGCCAATTTACATTTTGCAATCCTCAATTCAAATTCTGATTTAGTTCAACTAGAACACTCCTTCAATTAAAATTGCTCAACCAATCAATCCGTGTGGGATTCGACCTCACTCTATTGTGAGTTTTTACTTGACGACAATCTGGTGCACTTGCCGGTGGAAATTTGTTGAGAGACAAGTTTTCGTGTATCAGTGTGATTATGATTATGATTATAAATATGTTATGATTGAGAATTTCTCGAGTTGAGGAGGCACGACAGAGGGACCATCCAAAGGTTAGCTACTAGGACTTGTCGGGTTGGCTCTATAACCGACAGATGAAACTCATCAGCCACTAGGATAGGCATGCATCATATGCATCTATATGTCTTATTTGGATTGCCTAAGTGATTGCATAACTAAATGCTACTTGATTATCAGCTATATTTGATTCCTATTTGTGATTTCTCTGTTTGTAATAATTGTGTTTGTTGCATTTGGTTCCGTTGGTGGTTGGGAGGTTCGGAGGAGTTGGAACGGAGAGTTTTAGATAGCTCTGAAGACCCTTAACTAGCTGCCTATTTTAATTTCATGGTTTAGTTATGTTTTAAGCTTTAATTATATGTTGGAAGTTCTAGGATTGCCTTCAGCTTTCGCAGGACATTATATGTTAGATATGTGGGCACTGTTACCATGCTGAGAACCTCCGGTTCTCATCCATACGGATTTTGTGGTTTTCAGATGCAGGATAGGCAGCACGTCACTGAAGCATGCTGGGATCTTCTGATGTTGCGAAGATCTTTATCTTTTGGGTTTATTTTGGTTATTCGTATATTTTTAGATACTTATTGTCTCCGCCTATTATATATATGTTGTATTAATTCCTCTTAGAGGTGATTTTGGAGACTCAGGCTTTATAACTCTGTATTTTGGGTTTTCTTTTGGGTCCTATATATCAATATATGTATATACACTTATTCGCTCAAGCCGGTTTATCTTCGCGAGCCAAGTCTTGAGTTTTGTTATATGTATTTTGGAACTCTTGGTATATCAACTCCTTAGCTTGTTCTATCTTGTGTTGTCTGCTTTATCGCTTCGTGAGCGTTACGCTTTTCAATTTATCGATTTTCGTTTTATCCCTTTCTTCAAAGGCTCCTAGATATGAGTCTTTTTCAGTATATTATATATTAAATTTTTATTTTTAGTAGGTCGTAGCACCTCGCCACCTCTATTTTACATCCTAGGTGTAAAGCTCTGTGTCGTAGGGTGTTACATTATGGTATCTGAGCAGTTCGTTCCTATAGAGCCTAAGGGACGGACTGACTATGCTTCTGAGCATACTCTGATTCGTGTTTATGTGCTATTTAGGATATCTGCTTGATATACATAGCATAAGTTCACGAGCATATATTTAGAACTTTGAGGCACTAGACTTGCGATATTGAGACTGATCACCTTGATATCACTTGTTTGGTGTGAAAAGGAACAAAATGGCGCCTCGTGGATGCGATCGGGGCGTAATCGGGGTAGAGGACAGAGAGGTAATGATGTGACCATACCGGTAGGTACCTTGACCAATTTCATGACCACGATGGCGAGTGTTGTTGCTGTCATTGGCGCTGTGGCTGCTGCGACTAGCCGAGCAAGGGGTAGGATGGGAAAACAAGTTAGTGTTGGCAGCGAAAGTGGTGACGGAAATAAAGGCGGAAATGATGTCCCGAGTACAGTGGCACCAGTGGAAATAGTGAGTTATCCCAGGTTAACTAACACGGGTCAAACGATTACACCAAGGGGCTAAAGTTTCAAGAGGGGCCGTTATGCCATTTCACATTCTCAATGCCGGAATAATGACCGAAGGAACGACAGTCGTCAGAGTCTGAATTTAGAAGGACAGATTAGTACTCAACCAGAAGACTTAAAGTGTGGAGATGCAAGAAATACCATCAAAATAGACCATGCAGGGCCGGGCTAGGTGTGTGTTACAAGTGCGGGAAGCCAAGGGATATAGATCGAGATTGTCCACACAGGAAATGCTGGGACATAGCCGAATCTAATTCTCAGACTCAAGGTAATTGCCAATTAGCAGTTGAATCTTTAACTACCTTGCATACCAATGATATGTAACATTCATTCGTGATGCATGACAAGTTTTGATAATCATAAAGTCCAAGTTGGTGATTAGTCGAAGACTATTAGCTGTTGAGACGGAGCGATATTTAGTTAACTTAGAGGAGTGGCTAGGCTCTTGAAGGTTAAGAATTAGAGTGACGCAGCAGAAGCGGGTTGGATTATATCTAAGGGATCAGAAGTGTTGACAATTGTGCGAAGTTATTGTTTAAACCCTAGTGACGGTGAACAACGAGGAAGAGGAATGGAACGGATTTAACCTTTAGTTGCTAATCGTTTGAGAGGCGAGTGAAGATGAGACCAAATCGCTATTGCGAGAGAGTTTTCGGGACAATCCTAAAGGTGTACCAAAGCCTCCATCTCGAAGAGAAAGTAAGTTTGCGATAGACTTAGTGCCGGAAGCCGGATCAGTTTTGATCATGCCGTAACTGAAGACACCATTATAATCGGTAGAACCTAGGATCGAGTTGAAGGGAGTATTAGAGGAGAAAACTGTCCGACTAAGTGTCTTCCTGTGAGGTGCACCGGTTATGCCAGTGAAGAAGGAAGAGAACAGCAGAAGGCTTTATGTGAGGGGGAGTGTGCCAACGAAATCTGTGCGACCCAACTCAGCCTTTCTTTTGTAACTTACATTGGGAATTCTATTATAAATTCCTACTTGAATTTTCAACGAATTAACAGACAGAAGACTTTTGATAATCAACTTATCACAATTCACCATAACAACCACTCGCAATATCAACTTTGTCAAATCGTTCGTGTACCATGGTGACAACCCAACTTAGCAATCCAAATGTTCCCATAATCATTGCTCAAGCTCATTTCAATACCATAGTTGACTATTCGATCTCACTCTCATTCCTAATTCTTAGTTCACATCTTCATCCACTTGATTGTTCTTTCAATTTACTCAACACCTCTATGCCTTAACTACACATTTTAAACACACATTTTAAATACAATCGTGTACTTGTTCTCAACTCACATGTAGTCAACTTTTATTGTAATCAATCGCGAATTCAACCCTTACAATGCCATCAAACCAACTAGAATCAATCTCATCATAATCAAACATACTCGCTATCGCCCATGATTCCCAACTTCATCAATTCTCATCAATTGGTCATACAAAACATCTGTAGATTATCGCAAATATTTCACAAGCTTCTTGGCATTCTTAATGAATTGATCCTCCTTTCAATACTACTTTTACTCGCATGAATCCTATTTTTCCAGAATGAGTCTGAAATTAATTTGATATGCCTTGTTCTCCCTATCACGATTTTAATTTGAACTCTTTTCTCGATATGCACCTTGAATTCTTCTCCTTGTGCATTTCGTTATTCACCTGCCACTTTTGTTTAATTACTATACAAAACATCTTTCTGACTTCTCGCGAACACCGTTCGTGTTGATCGTTTACCATTCGAGCTTAACATCGGTTTAAGAATCAGTTCAAATCTAAACTAGTATCACGTATAACCTCTAGTTGTAACCGTCGAGATATTGGTCCCTTAGAGCAAGACTCCTGAACGCGGGAGATGAAGCGTGCATGCGTGCAATATCAAGAGGACTTTTGGAGCCTTAATTCTTGCCGACCGTATTGCCTGAAGTTATATTGACACGCTAGGGTGCACCGTGTGTGTGTGTGTGGAGACAGGCAAAGAAAACTTTTGAATTTCTCACTACCAGTACTCACGACACTTGAGCCTAATGAACCATTTAAAACTGCTGTGGTGCAACATCGAAGGGGTTCTGGATGCATGTGGAGACAACATCGTAAAGTGGTGACTAGCGTCTTTAGTAAAAAGATCCTGAGTGTTGTTGGAGAATGATTAAGGAGAAAGAACCATTAAGTAAGGTTGTAGTCTAAAGCTGGATGTCGAGGCAGTGGCTTGAGGTATCAGACCGAATCGGTGGCAAATTTTAAGGAGTAGTAAAACCGAGAGTTTGAGATGTGCAGTAAGAGGATAAAGAGCTACTAAGAATGTTGAAGCATGTTGAACAAGGGGATCAAGCATCTCAGGTTCTAAACGAATAGCTGAAAACTATGTGGAAAGAGTAAGCAAAAATCGAGTTAAAGTTCTAACAGCGCAAGCCGACCTAAAAGTTACGCAGACTAACGGAGTGAGCCTAGAGAGAGTTTAAAAGAGGAAGCTGTGTATTATTGGAGACTACTTCAGTGAACGGTAAGAGAAGAACGATCGACCTAACGGGGTTTATTGCGAGGATGATGGGCCATCTGAAGTGCTAGAACAATTTAAAACAGTTTAATTCAAAAAGGATATGAAGTCTCAGGTAACCCCAATCAGGATTGATGACGTAAACATAAGGAACTCTAAGAAAAAGAAGTCTCATTAAGAGAAAGTGACTTGGAAATCAAGTCAGGATAGAGGAGCACACCGAAGAATTTGAATTAGAAATGGGGATAGACTACCTTCACCTATTTTCAAGTAACTGAACTCGAATTTTGTGGGCAAAATTCCTAATTAGGTGGGTAGAATGTAAATCCCGGTTATTTAATAAACAATTAACCCATAAATTAAAATTTATTCTAGAAAATTAAAAATGTGATTTGTATGGCTTAATATAATAGAGGAAATTAAAACGAGAATCTTGACACTAATTTTAAAGAATTTGGCCCAAGATTGGGCTAAACCGGTTGGACGGGGCCAGAATTGGGCCCATGGCCCAACATATAAGAAGCCAAATTCAGCCTCCATCCCCTTCATTTCACTTGAAACACGTTGAGGAGTAGTAGCAAACCTCAAACCCTAACTCATCTTTCAACTCAAATTTCAATTCCACATAACTTTTGATCCGAAGCTCCGATTGACGAGCCATTTGCGGCCACTGATGAGCGGATAATTTATGTGCTTTTTGGCATTATTTTTACATAGTTTTTAGTATGATTTAGTTAGTTTTTAATATATTTTTATTAGTTTTTAAATAAAAATTACATTTCTAGACTTTACTATGAGTTTGTGTATTTTTCTATGATTTCAGGTAATTTTTGGCTGAAATTGAGGGACTTGAGCAAAAATCAAATTCAAAGGTTGAAGAAGGACTGCAGATGCTGTTAGATTCTGACCTCCCTGCACTCAAAGTGGATTTTCTGGAGCTACAAGAGTCCAAATGGCACGCTCTCAATTGCGTTGGAAAGTAGACATCCAGGGCCTTCCAGAAATATATAATAGTCTATGCTTTTCCCATTTTTAGATGACACAAACCGGCGTTCAACACCAGCTCTCTACCCTATTCTGGAGTTAAACGCCAGAAACAGGTTGCAAAGCAGAGTTAAACGCCAGAAACAGGTTACAAACTAGTGTTCAACTCCAAGGAAGACCTCTACACGTGAAAGCTTCAATGCTCAGCCCAAGCACACACCAAGTGGGCCCGGAAGTAATTTTCTGCATCATTTACTCAATTCTGTAACCCTAGTAACTAGTTTAAGATAAATAGAACTCTTTACTATTGTACTAGGGGTTTTTTCCCTAATTTTCGAATTCATATGCTATTTGGGGAGGCTGGCCATTCGGCCATGCCTGGACCTTGTTCTTATGTATTTTCAACGGTAGAGTTTCTACACACCATAAATTTGAGTAGACTTTTTCAAAAATTTTTAAAATCTAGTTGTTTCTTATGAGTCAAATCAAATTTTCAATTTAAAAATTATATCTTTTTCAAATCTTTTTCTAAAATCAAATCTTTTTCATTTTTTCTTTTATATTTTCGAAAACTTTATGATTAATTTTCAAAATATTTTTCTTATTTTGTTTCATAATTTCAAAATCTTTTTCTTATTTCTATTTCATATTTTCGAAATTAATGCTAACAATTAATGTGATTGATTCAAAAATTTTAAGTTTGTTACTTGCCTAGTAAGAAAGGTTCAATCTTTAAACTCTAGAATCATATCTTTTTATTTTCTTGTTAGTCAAGTAATAAACTTTGATTTCAAAAATTAAATCTTTTTAAAATTCTTTTTCAAATCTTTTTCAAAATAAGTTTCAATCACATCTTTTTCAAAATCAATTTCAAAATCTTTTCTAACCTCTTATCTTTTCAAAATCGATTTTTAAATCTTTTTCAATTAATCTTATCCTATTTCAATCATATCTTTTTCAAAACTACCTAACTAATTCAAGAATTTGAACCCACTCTTCCCCTCTGTGTTTGGATTCTTATCTTTTCCTTCCTCTATTCTTCTCTTCTTATACTTACATAAGGAATCTCTGTACTGTGACATAGAGGATTCCATATTTTCTTTTCTATTTTCTTCTTTTTCATATGAGCAGGAACAAGGATAAGAACATTCTTGTTGAGGCTGATCCTGAACCTGAAAGGACTCTGAAGAGGAAGCTAAGGGAAGCTAAAGCACAACTCTTTAGAGAAAATCTGATAGAAATTTTTGAAAAAGAAGGAGACATGGCCGAAAATAATAACAATGCAAGGAAGATGCTTGGTGACTTTACTGTACCAAATTCCAATTTACATGGAAGAAGCATCTCAATCCCTGCCATTGGAGTAAATAATTTTGAGCTAAAGCCTCAATTAGTTTCTCTGATGCAACAGAACTGCAAGTTTCATGGACTTCCATCAGAAGATCCTTTTCAGTTCTTAACTGAATTCTTGTAGATCTGTGATACCATTAAGACTAATGGGGTTGACTCCGAGGTCTACAGGCTTATTCTTTTCCCGTTTGCTGTAAGAGACAGAGCTAGAATATGGTTGGACTCTCAACCTAAAGATAGCCTGAACTCTTGGGATAAGCTGGTCACAACTTTCTTAGACAAGTTCTTTCCTCCTCAAAAGCTTAGCAAGCTTAGAGTGGATGTTCAAACCTTCAAACAGAAAGAAGGTGAATCCCTCTATGAAGCTTGGGAGAGATATAAGCAACGGACCAAAAAGTGTCCTTCTGACATGCTTTCAGAATGGACCATCCTGGATATATTCTATGATGGTCTGTCTGAATTATCAAAGATGTCATTGGACCATTCTGCAGGTGAATCCATTCACCTAAAGAAAACGCCTGCAGAAGCTCAAGAACTCATTGACATGGTTGCAAATAACCAGTTCATATACACTTCTGAAAGGAATCCTGTGAGCTATGGGACGCCTCAAAGGAAGGGAGGTCTTGAAATTGATACTCTGAATGCCATATTGGCTCAGAACAAAATATTGACTCAGCAAGTCAATATGATTTCTCAGAGTCTGAATGGATTGTAAGCTGCATCCAACAGTACTCAAGAGGCATCTTCTGAAGAAGAAGCTTATGATCCTGAGAACCCTACAATAGTAGAGGTGAATTACATGGGGGAACCCTATGGAAACACCTATAATCCCTCATGGAGAAATCGTCCAAATTTCTCATGGAAGGATCAACAAAAGCCTCAACAAGGCTTTAATAATGGTGGAAGAAACAGGTTTAGCAATAGCAAGCCTTTTCCATCATCCACTCAGCAACAGACAGAGAATTCTGAGCATAATCCATCTAGCTTAGCAAATATAGTTTCTGATCTATCTAAGGCCACTTTAAGTTTCATGAATGAAACAAGGTCCTCCATTAGAAATTTGGAGGCACAAGTGGGCCAGCTGAGTAAAAGGGTCACTGAAACTCCTCCTAGTACTCTCCCAAGCAATACAGAAGAGAATCCAAAAAGAGAGTGCAAGGCCATTACCTTACTTGGTGTGGCCGAACCCAAGGAGGAGGGGGAGGACGTGAATCCTAGTGAGGAAGACCTCCTGGGTCGCTCAGTGACCAATAAGGAGTTTTCCTTTGAGGAACCAAAGGTATCTGAGGCTCATCTAGAGACCATAGAGATTTCATTGAACCTCCTTCTACCCTTCATGAGCTCTGATGAGTATTCATCTTCTGAAGAGGATGAAGACATTACTGAAGAGCAAGTTGCTAAGTACCTTGGTGCAATCATGAAGCTGAATGTCAAATTATTTGGTAATGAGACTTGGGAAGATGAACCTCCCTTGCTCACCAATGAACTAAATGCATTAGATAGGCAGAAATTACCTCAAAAGAAACAGGATCCTGGTAAATTCCTAATTCCCTGCAACATAGGCACCATGACCTTTGAGAAGGCTTTGTGTGACCTGGGGTCAGGAATAAACTTAATGCCACTCTCTGTAATGGAGAAACTTGGGATCTTTAAGGTGCAAGCTGCCAGAATCTCTTTAGAGATGGCAGACAACTCAAGAAAACAGGCTTATGGACAAGTAGAGGACCTGTTAGTAAAGGTTGAAGGCCTTTACATCCCTGCTGATTTCATAATCCTAGACACTGGGAAGGATGAAGATGAATCCATCATCCTTGGAAGACCCTTGACGTGGCAGAAATTGGCGAGTTAAGAACTTATTATAAGAGATGTGTTGCAAGTACAGTTCTTAACCAACCATAAATCTGCTTATCAATTTAGAAGAGTTGTCACAAAATTAAAATTAAAATACTTGGAGTATGAGTCCCAGGTCGTCCCCCAACGAGTTGCAGAAAGGTGTGCTATTTTATTAATCAGATGATTTCAAAAAATGGTTTGAGTTGAATAACAGGAAATTAAATTAGAGAATTTATGTAATTTTAAATAAAAGGCTTGGCTGGGAGTAGATTAGTTGGAAGCCCTATTCTTGTTGGAGTACTCTCAAGATTAATTGATAATTGAGGGTTGTTCTGTTTAGTTATCCCTTACTAGGTAAGGGAAAGTCAAACAAGTTGGAAAGCTATTTCTATTCACAAGTCCCAATCCGCTTACTTGGAAGGATTGGTGTCAATGACTAGAGAGAAATCCAACAATAAACTCAATTACAATTTTTCTTTTAAGCATCCCAACTCAAGGTCTTCCTTTCAATCAACTCCCATCTAAGTTATGGAACTACTCGCTCATTGTGAATGTAGAATTCATAACATAAAAAAGGGAATTAAAGAAAGACATGATAAATAATAATCAAAGGGATCAATTAAAATAAAAATAATTCTTGTATTAATAAATCCTAAAAATAATCCAATAATAATTCTGAGTAAACAAAGGACATGGAAGAGTAAGAGACAGGTAAAGAAAACAAACTAGAATGACGAAGTCTTGTTGAGGTAATAACTCTTCTCAATATCCCAATGCGAAAAGTAATAATAATAAAATCCTAAGAACTATGAATGTGTAGAGAGAAAACCTAGAGGAGGAGTAAAATTAGATCTAAAACTGAGAATTGTCTGTAATGAATTGTTGTTTTTGTTTCTGCATGTTCCTTGGCTCTAGTATGCTCTTCTGGGCCAAAAATTGGGTCAAAACAGGGCCCAGAATCGCACCAAGCAAATTCTGTAGATTCTGTAGATCGCGCATGTCACGCGATCGCGTCATTCATGCCGACGCGTCATTCGGCGTTTTGCCTTGCCACGCGTGTGCGTCGTCCACGCCTCCGCATCACTTGTGCAGTTCCAATCCGCGCGGTCGCGTGAGCCATGCGTCTGCGTCACTTCTCGTTGGTCATCTCCTCAATTTCTTATGTTCCTTCCATTTTTGCAAGCTTCCTTTCCAATCTCCAAGTCATTCATGCCCTATAAAGCCTGAAACACTTAACACACAGATCACGGCATCGAATGGAATTTTAGGAAGCAAATATTCAATCATGTAGTAATTTTAGGAAGGAAATATAAATGCATGCCAATCGTATGAATAAGTGGGTAAAGAATTGATAAAACCATACAATTAAGCACAATATAAACCATAAAATAGTGGTTTATCAACCTTCCCACACTTAAACATTAGCATGTCCTCATGCTTAGTTGAAGGAGATAAAATAAATGAGTAGGAACATGTAGAACTCATGTAATGCAATACAACCTATATATATGAATGCAACTATATGATTCTTGTCTACTTGATCAAAGTAAATAGGCTCTTCAAGACAATCACAATTCAAACTCCACTAATTCAATTCTTATACAGTAAGAACAGATAAAAATGCAAGAAGGCAGCTCATGAAAGCAGGGAACATAAAAATTTAAGCATTGAACCCTCACTGATGATGTATGTACACTCTAATCTCTCTAGTGTATAGGGCAATCACTCGATCCTTCTCTAATCATGTTTTCTAATTTTTGTTCTTCTCCTAACCAATCAACAACATTTAATATATTAATGCAAACATCATGAGGTCTTTTCAAGGTTGTAATGGGGCCAAGGTAAGGGTAAGGATACATATATGGCT
>NC_029785.2:91147251-91154775 GCF_000816755.2 Arachis ipaensis
TTAACCCAAGCTTCAACCCAACATATATATATTCTATATAACTTAAAATTCACACCTAGCTACCCAAAATTTCTCTTTCACATTCCATACTCATGTATCAACTTTTTATTTTAATTTTATCATACATGCATTGATCTTTGAATTCTTAACTTAGCATTGGGGTAATTTTATCCCCTTATTTATTTATTGGATTTTTTTTTCAACATAAACATAAAAATAAACATAGCTAATCAATGCACATAGATTTTTAATTCTTATAGTTTCACATGAGTAGGTACCCAAATTCACATTGTATTATCATGACACATTCCCTCATTATCTTGTGTTCCCACAATTTCCCATACTTAATTAACACACACAATTCTATCTTAAGCTAACCAAAGATTCAATTGGAGTATAAAGTTGTTTTTCTGCTTAAGGCTAGTAATGTGGTAAAATACAGAACAAATGGGATTTAAAGGCTCAAAGTGGTTAACAAAGGTAATTGAGAGGGTAGGCTTAATTTGGATAAGTGAGTTTAAACAAATAATGGCCTCAATCATATGCAAACATATAAATATATTAAACATTGGACATATAGGATGAAACAAAATATAGATTACAATCATAGAGAAGTAAACACACAAGAATAAAATAATTATGGTTAAATAATGTAACCATGTATTTGGGCTCAAATCTCACAGGTTGTGTGTTCTTTGGCTCAAAAATCATGTTCCAAATACAACTTCAAGCAGTTTTAACATAAGAGTTTTGGTTAAAATTAGTGAAATTTTGTTCTAAAGATAGGGTCTTAGAAGAAACTTATTGTCTTTTCAATCAAGTAAAACATGCATGCAACTAACCTATTACTATGCAATTTATCTTATTCTACAAAAGAAAAACTAACTAAATATCCTAATTTATTGGTGTTAGGGAAGAGAAATTACCTCCGGAAGTCAGGTACTAACCGACCTCCCCACACTGAAGGCTTTGCACCATCTTCGGTGCCATCTGTCAGGAACAAAGGTGGGCTGGTAGCAGTATCTCCACAGTCGGCGCTTGTTACGGCGCTCTGTTAGCTTAGCTTTCTGTTCCTGCCGATCCAACTTTTCAAGTATCTGATGGAGCAGTTGGGTTGTTATAGGTGCTTGTGGTGCTGAAGGGGGAATGTCCTTAGCCGGTTCAGTAGGCTGGCTAGTAGTGGCTGCTGGAAGTCTAATATACTTCCCGTTAGGGACGTACTGATCATCCCGTGGAAGCATGGCTTTTGTGTCCCCAGCTCTGTAGGAAACTCCAACTGCCGAGACGAGATCTGAGACTAAGGCGGGAAAAGGTAAGTTACCCATAATTTGTACGTGTTCCATGGCATTCCAGATGTGTCTTGGTAGATTCAGAGGCTGGTCTGTAAGGATGCACCATAGTAGAACGGCCATGTCTGCAGTGAAGGAGGATTTGTGAGTGCTTGGAAAGACGTAGTGGGACATGATCTGTGCCCATACGCGAGCCTCCAAGGTAAGTGCAGAAGCCGATATTCCCTTAGGACGGGAACGGTGGTATCCGTAGATCCATCTGCTGCCAGGTAGTGCGATAACTCTGAGAATGGCATCCCAGTCAAATTGGTACATCTGGCGCTTGAGTGAGGCTTCTTGAAAGGAGTCCAATCCTTCTGGAGCAGGGGGAAGATATAGAGCTTGTTGAATGGCCTCTTCTGTAATGGGGACTTGCTTCTGACGGACATAGACAGACTGCAGGGTCGGCAGGTGTAAATTAGTGTAGAACTCAACTACCCAAAAAAGATTAACCTGCCTTGGCTGTCTCTGGAGGAAACCCCATTGTCTTAGTTCGATTTGCGGCTCAACAAAGGTAGCAATATTGGGTGGGAGGATAAGAAGGTACTCGTTGTTGTAGCTCCGTTATGCCAGGATAGGGAACATCTGCTCACAGTAGCGATTGGGAAATCGCGCAGTGTCCTTTGCTGGGAAGGCTCTCTCTTTTTCATCAACCTTTATAATCCTCTTAATTCTTTTTGTTGAGGGCTTGACTGCAGTTGAAGAAGGCTCTGCCACTAATGCTCTCTTTGTTCCTCTTCTTGCTGGTGGTTTGGGAGTAGCTTTCTCTTTTCCTTTCTTGGTGGCCATCCTGAAAGGTGGAAAAGAAAGTAACATGAATTCAAAGGGACAGAGCAAGGAAGAGGATGGTGATGCACGGAAACTTGTCTCTCAACAATTTTCCCTCGGCAAGTATACCGAATTGTCGTCAAGTAATAACTCACAATAGAGTGAGGTCGAATCCCACAGAGATTAACGGATTAAGCAATCAATAGTTAATTGATTATTCTAGTTAGACGAATCATTAAGGAGTGATGAGTAACAGGAAAAGTAAATAGCACAAAAGTAAAGAAAGAGATAAAGTGCAGAAAAGTAAAATGGCAAGAAAAGTAAATGTAAGAACTAAAAATAAAATGAACATTGAGATTAAGAGATATTGCAATCCTCCGGATCAAGTTCATTCTCATCTCTTCCTCAATCAATGCATTCATTGATCTCCTTGGCAATCTTAAGTGTTTGGATCCCAATTCCTTGGCAATCCAATCTCTCAAAGCTTGAACAATTTCCCAATTCCTTGATTTAATTGCTCATGGGAAGAGATGAAGTTTCGTCACTGATTATACCACACACATTCATAGATCAAAGTATTGGTAAGATTAAATGTCACAATATCCATCCAACCCCCAACCTAATCTAATGTGAGAGAGCATTTCTAGCATGATTTCCTCATTCCTCTTCCAAGGTTTAGAGGAAATCCAAGTATGAGAAATTTCTCTTCCGAGACAATTACCCAATTGGATGAAGATCGAAAACTCTCTAGTAAAATCAAGAGAAAAGAAAGAAGAAGAAGAATAAGAACTACAATTGATCCATTGAATCACAATAGAGCTCTCTAACCCAATGAAAAGAGTTAGTTGATCATTGCTCTACCAAAATAGAAAAGAAAGAAAGTGCAGAAAAGTAAAGATGAAGGTTAAAACTGAAAATAAAACTTCAAAGTTCATAAATGAAAATTACAACTAAAACAAAACTACTCCTAAGGAAGAAAAGAAGAGAAAAGGAAGAAGAGTGGTTGAGGGGAGGGGTCCGAAGACCCACTCCCCTTGGAGTGTGCCAATTCACAGAAGTTCGAATCGGTCTTCACTCTCTCCCCCTTCCTTCAATTCTCCATTTCAGAATTTGAAATCAATGTAGAAACTAAGGCCTTTTTATAGGCTCTCTTAAATTACAAAATGAAATGAAATTAAAAGCAAATTACAATGAAATGAAAATTAACTATTCTAGACGCTTCTTGTGGCCTTGATTGGTTGACAATTGTGGGCTTGCTTGCTTAAGCTTTAAAGTGGACTTGAGAGAGAAGTAAATCAAATTGAGGTCCAGCGTGACTTGGCTTTATTGCTTCCGTTAGCCGCACTAACGCTACAAGTGTGGCGTTAGTGCTGAAGTTAGTGTGGCTAACGTCACACTTGCTACCCAGTTGGTGTTTTTGGGGCTTAAAAGATGCCTCTGGTTTGTGCTCCAATTTCAAGCCCACTATAGAGTATTATATATCGTTGGAAATCTCTAAATGTCAGCTTTCTAACACAACTAGAATCACTTCAATTGGACCTCTGTAACTCAAGTTATGCTCCTTTGAAGGTGACAGGGTCGCTGGCATAGTTGCTGGCGTTACTGGAAAAAGTGAGTCACAATAACGTTAGCGATCATGGGATGAATATCGCCCGGTTCTGAAGTTCAAACTTAATCTCCACCCCATACTATTATATATTGTTGAAAATCCCTAGATGTCTACTTTCCAACGCTTTTGAAAGCGCATCATTTGGAGCCCTACAGCTCGAGTTACATTTCTTGGAAGGTGAAGAGGTCAGCTGGCCTTACTACAGGTTGATACCATGTTCATCTTTGCACATTCAGGGCAGGGTTTCTCCCTCAAATTTAGTGTCCACCATGTAGTGCCATATATTCTTGGAAAGATCTGGAATCCTACTTTCCAATGCCATTGGAATCACCTCATTTGGAGCTTTGTGGCTCAAGTTATTCTTGTTTGAAGAAGGCATGGTCAGGCTGCCAGGTGAGACTTTTGCCCACGTTAATGTCCACGTTAGTCTAACTAACGTGGCCATTAACGTGGGTCTTCCTTTGCTTCGAAAACGTTAGTGGCACTCACTTTTTCCACTAACGTTGGCGCTTCCCTTTCCTTCCACGTTAGTTCCCACGTTAATGTAACTAACGTGGAAGCTAACGTGGGTCTTCTTTTGCTTCGCTAGTGTTATTGGCACTCACTTTTGCCAATAACGCTGCTCTTTCTTCAAAGTTAATGCCATTAACTTTCTCACTAACATTGGGGCCTCTCTCTTCTTCCATGTTAGTGCCCACGTTAGTGGAGCTAACGGGGTTGCTAACATGGGTCTTCTTGCCCTTCGCTAACGTTAGTGGCGTTAACGTTCTCACTAACTTTCCAAGCTTTCCTTCCTTCCACTTTGATGGCCACGTTAGTGGCGCTAACGTAGCCACTAACGTGGCTCTTCTCTGCTTCTTTTGGTCTAAAATCAAACAAACAAAGTGTATCAAAGTAACATACAAGATAAACTTTACTAAGTGTGCTAATAATGCCCAAAATCAAAACTTCACTTAGTGTGATCTATTTCATTATATTTACCCTGTATATTAGCTAAAATTCACCTATGCTTGAGATTTTGTTTCATGCAGAGATTTTTCATACTTTTGCTCCTTTATCAACAGAAATTGTATGAAAACTGAATTAAAATCTACTGAAAAAGCATAGAAAAACAGGCCATAATGTCCTGGCATCACAACACCAAACTTAAATCTTGCTTGTCCCCAAGCAAGAAGAGAATCATGCAATAAGGTTTGATAATCCAAGGTAAGAAGAGTAGCAGTGTAATGTTCATGGTTAGCTAGCTTTCTATGCATGAAACAATCACAAAAGAACTTCAGATGATTGATGCCTCTATCTAGCTCATTTTATGAAATCTTTTCTGTATGTTTCTTCCTTGAACAAGCTTTTCATTCTCTTTTTATCTTATCTTCTTAGGTGCTTTGCACCATGATTTGAAAGCTATGACTCTAAATGCTTTGTTTTCAAGTATTACCACTTGTTACATAAGCACCACAAGCATTTAATTAGAGGACTCTTTCAGCTCATTTTGTTTTCTTGTCTTCTTGACTCTCTAATCATTGATGCTCAGAGCCTTGAGTTTTGAGGGAGTGCTTTTGCACTTGAGCCTAGCCTTGACTCTAAATGTTTTGTTTTCAAGCTTTTTGCTTGATACATAAACACTACAAGCACTTAACAATAGAATTGTCATTGGTACTCAGAGCCTTTAGCTTTCTCATTCTCTCCCTTTTCTTTTCTTGCCTTATTTACAATTGCTTTTTCAAGGTTTTCATGAATTCAAAAATTTCATAAAATGTCCTAGATGAAAACTTCAATTAAATAAATTCAAATACAATTGAGCAACAATAGTCATGCTAGCTTCCCAATACTTATATGCTCATGCTAACTTCTTCTTAAATGACCTTGTTTGTTTATGATCATGAAACTACATTGCTTTGGACTCACAAAAATTCAAGATGGCAATCATAATGTCTCAGCAACATATTGTAATTCAAAAATCAAACTATGCTTATTCATAAGGAGCAAGCACACATACATACAAGGAAATTAGAAGACAATCATGCAATTGAATGTACTGGAAATAAGTAAGAGGAAAAAGGAACTTTACCACCTTGTAGTTCATCTTCATTGTTGTTGCCCTTTTTCTCCTACTTTTCTCCCTTCCCACACCAATTTAGACTAATTGCTTGTCTTCAAGCAACAAATAAAACAGTGATGGTGGGGACTATGATGGGTCATGAACGTCTTACATACTGAAATGTAAGTGATGTATGCGGTTAAGCAAGCAAAAATTAAAGATAACACTGCAGGCCAAAGAAGCACAGACATTATGATTATACAAATAAGTGGTGTTGCTGGATACATTGCATAGAAAAATAAATGGCACACCAAACTTAGTGTGACACTTTCTCTTGGAATTAATGCAAGTATCCAGAAATATTGAAAACAGAATGTTGCAGGGCAACACCAAACTTAGAATGTGATCATATGCCAATTTTATTTGAGAAGAAGCTAAGTAAAAGAAACTGTTGTATTAACAAAATTACCAAGAGCCAGAGCTGTCACGAACAGGGGCTTCTTGGTGAAGCATTAACACAAACAGTTAGACAGTAAAAGAAAATAAAGAAACAAAAGAAAACAAAGACAAAAGAAAAGTGTTTAATCTAGTAAATCAATCAACTGGTAGTTTGTTAATCACAATTAATCCCCGGCAACGGCGCCATAAACTTGATGCACGGAAACTTGTCTCTCAACAATTTTCCCTCGGCAAGTATACCAAATTGTCGTAAAGTAATACCTCAAAATAGAGTGAGGTCGAATCCCACAGAGATTAATGGATTAAGAAATCAATGGTTAATTGATTATTCTAGTTAGACGAATCATTAAGGAGTGATGAGCAACAGTAAAAGTAAATAGCACAAAAGTAAAGAAAGAGATAAAGTGTAGAAAAGTAAAATGGCAAGAAAAGTAAATGTAAGAACTAAAAATAAAATGAACAATAGGATTAAGAGATATTGTAATCCTCCGGATCAAGTTCATTCTCATCTCTTCCTCAATCAATGCATTCATTGATCTCTTTGGAAATCTTAAGTGATTGGATCCCAATTCCTTGGCAATCCAATCTCTCTAAGCTTGAACAATTTCCCAATTCCTTGATTTAATTACTCATGGGAAGAGATGAAGTTTGGTCACCGATTATACCACACACATTCATAGATCAAAGTATTGGTAGGATTAAATGTCTCAATATCCATCCAACCCCCAACCTAATCCAATGTGAGAGAGCATTTCTAGCATGATTTCCTCATTCCTCTTCCAAGGTTCAGAGGAAATCCAAGTATGAGAAATTTCTCTTCCAAGACAATTACCCAATTGGATGAAGATCGAAAGCTCTCTAGTAAAATCAAGAGAAAAGAAAGAAGAAGAAGAATAAGAACTACAATTGATCCATTGAATCACAATAGAGCTCTCTAACCCAATGAAAAGAGTTAGTTGATCATTGCTCTACCAAAATAGAAAAGAAAGAAAGTGCAGAAAAGTAAAGATGAAGGTTAAAACTGAAAATAAAACTTCAAAGTTCATAAATGAAAATTAAAACTCCAATGTGAGAGAGCATTTCTAGCATGATTTCCTCATTCCTCTTCCAAGGTTCAGAGGAAATCCAAGTATGAGAAATTTCTCTTCCAAGACAATTACCCAATTGGATGAAGATCGAAAGCTCTCTAGTAAAATCAAGAGAAAAGAAAGAAGAAGAAGAATAAGAACTACAATTGATCCATTGAATCACAATAGAGCTCTCTAACCCAATGAAAAGAGTTAGTTGATCATTGCTCTACCAAAATAGAAAAGAAAGAAAGT
>NC_029785.2:91156455-91159937 GCF_000816755.2 Arachis ipaensis
ATGCATGTCTCATAACTTGGATTAGAGCTTTGATGCACTTTGATTTCAGATTTCAGAACAAAGGAAGCAAGGAGGAACCACGTTAGTAGCCACGTTAGTCTAGCTAACGTGACCACTAACGTGGAATGGCTTGCAACGTGTGGCGTTAATGAGAAAAGTGATCGCCAATAACGCCTTTGAAAGCCATCATAGCCCACGTTAATTGCCACGTTAGTTACATTAACGTGGGAGCTAACGTGGAAAGCCACGTTAAGAGTCACGTTAACTCAGTTAACGTGAACTCTAACGTGGATGAGGAAGATAATGCCAACGTTAGTGACACTCACCTTTGTCACTAACGTTGGACTAAGCTCATATTTGCCACGTTAAGAGTCACGTTAACCTAGTTAACGTGGACTCTAACATGGAAGGAATCACCAACGTTAGTGACACTCACCTTTGTCCCTAACGTTGGATTAAGCCACTATGAGCCACGTTAGTTGCCACATTAATTACATTAACGTGGAAGCTAACGTGGAGAAGAGGGATGATGAGCCAACGTTAGTGAAACTCACCTTTGTCACTAACGTTGGAGATGGCTATCAATACCACGTTAGAAGTCACGTTAACCCAGTTAACGTGAACTCTAACGTGGGAAGAAGAGGCGTTTTGAAGCGTTAGTGACAAAGGTAAGTGTCACTAACGCTCTCGAAGATTTGGCAAGCCTACGTTAAATGCCACGTTAACTATACTAACGTGAATTCTAACGTAGGGAGAAAGGTATTCCTTTAGCTATGATAGCTGCTGATTATTTTGTTCATCACTGATGAGCGGATAATTTATACGCTTTTTGGCATTATTTTTAGTATGTTTTTAGTAGAATCTGGTTACTTTTAGGGGTGTTTTCATTAGTTTTTATGTTAAATTCACATTTCTAGACTTTACTATGAGTTTGTGTGTTTTTCTGTGATTTCAGGTATTTTCTGGCTGAAATTGAGGGACTTGAGCAAAAATCAGATTCAGAGGTTGAAGAAGGACTGCTGATGCTATTGGATTCTGACCTCCCTGCACTCAAAGTAGATTTTCTGGATCTACAGAACTCAAAATGGCGTGCTTCCAATTGCGTTGGAAAGTAGACATCCAGGGCTTTCCAGCAATATATTGTAGTCCATACTTTGCCCAAGTTTAGACGACGCAAACTGGCGTTCAACTCCAGCTCTCTGCCCAATTCTGGCGTCTAGCGCCAGAAACAAGTTGCAAAGTGGAGTTCAACGCCCAAAATGGCACAAAAGCTGGCGTTCAACTCCAAGAATGACCTCTGCATGATGCATTCATAGTGTTCTTCATGATCTTCAAGTTGTTCTTGGTAAGTCTTCTTGTTTGATCTTTGCATTTGCATGTTTTGTGACTTTTCTTGTTATTCATATGCATTCTTGAATTCTTAATGTCTAAGCATTAAAGAATTCTAAGTTTAGTGTCTTGCATGTTTTCTTTGCATTAAAAATTTTTCAAAAATGTGTTGATGTTCATCATGATCTTCATAGTGTTCTTGGTGTTCATCTTGACATTCATAGCATTCTTGCATGCATTCATTGTTTTGATCCATAACTTTCATGCATTGCATCATTTTTCTTGTTTTTTCTCTCTCATCATAAAAATTCAAAAATCAAAAAAATATATCTTTCCCTTTTTCTCTCTTAAAATTTCAAAAATTAGATTTGACTTTTTCAAAAAATTTTAAAAGTTAGTTGTTTTTATGAGTCAAATCAAATTTTCAATTTAAAAATCTTATCTTTTTCAAAATCTTTTTCAAAAATCAAATCTTTTTCATTTTTCTTAGTTATTTTCGAAAATTAAAAAAATATTTTTCAAAAACCTTTTTCTTATATCAAATTTTCAAAAATAACAATAAAAATTAATGTATTGATTTAAAAATTTCAAGTTTGTTACTTGCTTGTTAAGAAAGATTCAAACTTTAAGTTCTAGAATCATATCTTGTGATTTCTTGTGAATCAAGTCATTAATTGAGATTTTAAAAATCAAATCTTTTTCAAAAACTAATTTCTATCATATCTTTTCAAAAATATCTTCTTATCTTACCTTTTTCAAAAAAGTGATTGCAAAATATCTTTTCAAACCTCCTAACTTCTTATCTTTTCAAAATTTGTTTCAACTAACTAACGAACTTTTTGTTTGTTTCTTACCTTTTTCAAAACTACCTAACTAACTCTCTCTCTCTAATTTTCGAAAATATCTCCGTCTCTTTTTCAAAGTTTCTTTTTAATTAACTAATTATTGATAGTTTGGAATTTATAGTATATTCTCTTCTTTTTATCCTATTTGATGTTCAGTTGCTTGGGGACAAGCAACAATTTAAGTTTGGTGTTGTGATGAGCGGATAATTTATACACTTTTTGGCATTGTTTTTAGTATGTTTTTAGTAGAATCTGGTTACTTTTAGGGATATTTTCATTAGTTTTTATGTTAAATTCACATTTCTGGACTTTACTATGAGTTTGTGTATTTTTCTGTGATTTCAGGTATTTTCTGGCTGAAATTGAGGGACTTGAGCAAAAATCAGATTCAGAGGTTGAAGAAGGACTGCTGATGCTGTTGGATTCTGACCTCCCTGCACTCAAAGTGGATTTTCTGGAGCTACAGAACTCAAAATGGCGTGCTTCCAATTGCGTTGGAAAGTAGACAACCAGGGATTTCCAGCAATATATAGTAGTCCATACTTTGCCCAAGTTTAGATGACGCAAACTGGCGTTCAACGCCAGCTCTCTGCCCAATTCTGGCGTCCAGCGATAGAAACAAGTTGCAAAGTGGAGTTCAACGCCCAAAATGGCACAAAAGCTGGCGTTCAACTCCAAGAATGACCTCTGCATGTGTAACACTCAAGCTCAGCCCAAGCACACACCAAGTGGGCCCCAGAAGTGAATTTATGCATCAATTACTTACTTCTCTAAACCCTAGTAGCTAGTTTATTATAAATAGGACTTTTTACTGTTGTATTAGACATCTTTGATCAGTTGTATGCTATCTTAGATCACGTTTTGGGGGCTGGCCATCTTGGCATTTTCTGGAGCTACAGAACTCAAAATGGCGTGCTTCCAATTGCGTTGGAAAGTAGACATCCAGGGATTTCCAGCAATATATAGTAGTCCATACTTTGTCCAAGTTTAGATGACGCAAACTGGCGTTCAACGCCAGCTCTCTGCCCAATTCTGGCGTCCAGCGCCAGAAACAAGTTGCAAAGTGGAGTTCAACGCCCAAAATGGCACAAAAGCTGGCGTTCAACTCCAAGAATGACCTCTGCACGTGTAACACTCAAGCTCAGCCCAAGCACACACCAAGTGGGCCCCGGAAGTGGATTTATGCATCAAATACTTACTTCTGTAAACCCTAGTAGCTAGTTTATTATAAATAGGACTTTTTACTATTGTATTAGACATCTTTGATCAGTTGTATGCTATCTTAGATCACGTTTTGGGGGCTGGCCA
>NC_029785.2:91159959-91207998 GCF_000816755.2 Arachis ipaensis
GTAGTGACAGACGCAAAAGGAGGGTGAATCCTATTCCAGCATGATCGAGAACCGACCGATGAATAGCCGTGCCGTGACAGGGTGCGTTGACCATTTTCACTGAGAGGATAAGATGAAGCTTCCAGCATGATCGGGAACCTCAGATGATTAGCCGTGCCGTGACAGGGCATCTTGGACCATTTTCACAAGAGGAGGGGATGAAGCCACTGACAACGGTGATGCCCTTGCATAAAGCCAGCCATAGAAAGGAGTAAGACTGATTGGATGAAGACAGTAGGAAAGCGAAGGTTCAGAGGAACGATTGCATCTCCATACGCTTATCTAAAATTCTCACCAATGATTTACATAAGTATTTCTATCCTTCTTTTATTACTGCATTTCGAAAACTACATAACTATTTTATATCCGCCTGACTAAGATTTACAAGGTGACCATAGCTTGCTTCATACCAACAATCTCCGTGGGATTCGACCCTTACTCACGTAAGGTATTACTTGGACGACCCAGTGCACTTGCTGGTTAGTTATGCGACGTTGTGAAGATATGTTTAGACCATGGTTCTGTGCATCCGTTTTTGGTGCCATCGCCAGAGAATCAATTTCGAACAATAATTCACAACCTGAGTAACAATTTCGCATACCAATCACCCAAAGGAATTCTTGAGTGTACAGCTTGTGCCTCAATGCTTGTTTCTCCCACCATCGCTCTGTCATGCTCTGTCCTTAGTTCCTTCCCTTCCTGACTTGCTTCTTGTGAGGGTTTGAACACATTGAAGGTGAGTTGTTCATCATGTACCCTCAGTATTGGCTCTCCTCGCTCCACATCTATGAGCTCTCTGGCTGTAGCTAAGAATGGTCTTCCCAATATGATTGGGTGAAGATGACTTTCTTCCATTTCAAGTATGACAAAGTCTGTGGGAAGGAAGTAGTTCCCAACCTTCACCAGCACATTTTCAACAACTCCTATTGCTTGTTTTTGAGTTTTGTCCGCCAGCCTGATGACTACGTCTGTGGGCATCAGCTTATTGATTTGCAGCCTCTTCATAAGGGATAAATGCATTAAGTTGATGCTGGCTCGCAGAACACAGAGTCCTTTATCAAACATTGTTTCTCCTATGGTACAAGGTATGTGAAAACTCCCTGGGTCCTCCATTTTTGTAGGCAGCTCTGGTTGAATGAGAGCACTGCACTCCTTATTCATCACTATGGTTTGTCCTCCCTTGAGTGAGCTTTTTCTAGTCAGCAGCTCCTTTATGTACTTAATGTATGAGGGCATTTGTTGGAGGGCCTTGATGAATGGTATCTTTATATGGAGAGATGCAAATATGTCAAGAAACCTTGAGTATATTCTCTTCTCTACACCACCATTGAGTAATTGGGAAAAGGGTGCATAGAGTCTCAGCAGCTCCTTCTATGTAATTATGGTTTTTTGATGATTCTCTTCCTGCTTTCCTGCTGATGTATCTTCAGGTTGTTCTAATGGTTTGTTCGGCTCTTCCTCAGTCTCCTTATCACTTATAGTAACCATCTTACAATCTTCCCATCTGACTTTCTTTGCTTCACCTCTCGGATTTTTCTCTGTGTCACTTGGGAAGCTATCAGTAGGTTTGGGAATCTTCTCAGATAAGTATCCCACTTGAATTTCCAGCCTCTTGATGGTGTCTCCCTGATTCTTAATATTGGCTCACACCTCCTCTTTGAACACCTTGTTATCTTGAATCTCCTTGCATATCCCTTCAAGTAGAGTCTCAATCTTTGATAGTCTTTCTTTCGATGATGGAGAGTTGAGATTGGAAGGATGAGAAGGGCCATTTTGACTTTGGTATGAATGTTGAGAAGTGTTGTTGGGTGGGTGTTGGTATGACCTCTGTGTGGAGTGTTGGTGAGTTGCATTGTTGTTGGGGTTGTGGCATCTCTGATCTTGGCCTTGGTCTTGTTGATTTCCCCACCCAAAGTTTGGGTTGTTTCTCCAACCAGGATTATATGTTTTGGAGTATGGGTCATGGTTCTGCCTAGGTGAATTCCCAATGTAGTTGGCTTGTTCCTGATCACCCTCTGCTTCTTCATTTACTCCTTCTTGGGTTGCTGCTGAAGTGGTGATTGCTTTTGTCCTTGAGTGAGAAGGGAAACAGAAGTAGTCTATAGGTGTCAGGATGAACACCATTAGACTTCACAGTATCGCATATCCTCAAGAAGGTGGTTAGATGTTGATTGGGGTCTTCTTTGACACTTCCTCCGAATGAACAATTGTTCTGAACAAAGGTGATGAGCTATGGCTTTAGTTCAAAGTTGTTTGCATGTATGGTTGGCCTTTGGATGCTACTTCCACAGTTTCCTGGGTTTGGTTGATGTAAGAACCCAGAACTCTTCTCTCTTGTCCAGCCTGATGCGCTGGACCTTCTCTGCCATGGTTGTGAGCCTCTTCTTCATGATGGTTCTCCATATTCTCCTTCATGTCTGGTTCAAAGTACTCTTCCTCTTCCTCAGCACCAACTACTCTCTTTCCTCTTGCTTCCCTCCTTAATCTAAAGAAGGTCCTCTCAGGTTCAGAATCAAAGGAAGTTGAAGCCCTGCTTCTTCTACCTGTCATACAACCAACAAAGCAAAAGCAAGAGAGATAGATGTAGACAGTAATTTCTACAGAAATGTTGTTAGTGTGAGTGATGTAATATATCAAACAGTTAGTGGGTTAGTGAATGAATTGTAAACAACTAGGAAAATGGGTAGGTGAAAGGGAAGAAAATAGCTAAACAGAAAGTAAATTACTCAAATGAACTTAAATCAAACAAAATAAAAACAAATGCTCAATCTAGTTATCCACCAATTTAATCATTGTTGATACAAAATCAATCCCCGGCAAGGGCGCCATAAACTTGATACACGAAAACTTGTCTCTCAACAAATTTCCTTCGGCAAGTATACCGAATTGTCGTCAAGTAAAAACTCACAGTAGAGTGAGGTCGAATCCCACAGGGATTGATTGGTCAAGCAACTTTAATTGGAAGAATGTTCTAGTTGAGCTAAGCAGAAAGTGAGTTGAGAATTGCAGGAAATTAAATGGCGGGAAAGTAAATAGCAGAAAATAAATGACGGGAAGTAAATTGCAGAATCTTAAATGGGGAAGGGAAGTTTAGCATGAAAGTAAATGGCAATAAGTAAAGAGAATGGGTAAGATCAGAAATGGAGGATTCATTGGGCTTAGGAGATGTTGCATTCTCCGAATCAAGTTTATTTTCATCTCTTCCTCAATCAATGCATTCATTGATCACCTTGGCAATCTTAAGTGATTGAATTCCAATTCCTTGGTAATTCAATCTCTCAAATCAGATCAATAGCCAATTCCTTGGTCTAATTGCTCATGAGAAGAGATGAAGTGTGGTCACTGATTATACAACATGTATTTCCAAATCAAAGTATTGGGAGAATTATATGTCACCATATCCACCCAAATCCCAATTTGGTCCAACATGAGAAAACATTTCTAGCATGATCTCTTCATCCCTTTTCCAAGGTTCAGAAGAGATCCAAGTATGAAAGCTTCTTTTCCAAGATAACTACTCAATTGGATGAAGATTAAAAGCTTTCTAGTAAAATCAAGAGAAAAGAAAGAAGAAGGATTACGAAAACTATTATTGATCCATCAAATTACAACAGAGCTCCCTAACCCAATGAAAGGAGTTTAGTTGTTCATAGCTCTGGGAATGGAAAGCAAAGATGGAGAGTACATTCTGAAAGTTAAACTAGAAGTGCAGAGAAAGTAAAATACAGAGAGTAATTCTAATAATGCCAAAAGCTCCTTTTCTAGTTCAAAGCTACTCCTATATATACTACTCTTCTGATCTTCTAGTTGATTCTTCAAGTCTTGGATATGGGCCTTTGGATCTTGAGTTGACGCAGTTATCTTCTTCAGTGGGCTCAGCTTTACTTGCAGAGAAAGTGTGAAGTAGGCAAGGACTTTAGCTTAGGGCGTTTGTGGTGTTAACGTTAAGTGAAAATGTGGGGTTGAGAACGTTAGTGACAATCACCTTTTTTACTAACGTTTCTAACCCAAAGTGGTTCACATTAACTTCAACGTTAGTGGCACTAACGTGACCACTAACGTTGACCCTTGGCCCTTCGCAAACGTTACTGGGGTTTACCTTTTTCAATAACGTTAAGAGTACCCCTTTCTCCCTACGTTAGAGTTCACATTAGAATAGTTAACGTGGCTTTTAACGTAGGCTTGCCAAATCTTCGAGAGCATTAGTGACACTTACCTTTGTCACTAACGCTTCAGAACGCCCCTACTTCCCACGTTAGAGTTCACATTAACTAGGTTAACGTGACTTCTAACGTGGTATTGATAGCCATCTCCAACGTTAGTGACAAAGGTGAGTGTCACTAACGTTGGCATCATCTTCTTCTTCCACGTTAGAGCTCACGTTAACTAAGTTAACGTGGCTCGTAACGTGGCCAATTGCCCCTTTTGGAGCGTTAGTGGCACTTACTTTTACCACTAACGTTGGAGTTCTACTTCTCTTCCACGTTAGCTTCCACGTTAACATAGTTAACGTGGTAACTAACGTGGGCTATGATGGCTCACGAAGGCGTTATTGGCAATCACTTTTCTCATTAACGTTGCAAGCTAGCCTTCATTCCACGTTAGTGGTCACGTTAGCTAGCCTAACGTGGCTGCTAACGTGGTTCTTCCTTGCTTCCTTTATCCTGAAATCTAGCAATAAAGTGCATCAAAGCTCTGATCCAAGTTATGAGACATGCATCATTCAATTTGTCCTTTAATTCATGCATAATTCTCATGAAATCATGTAAAATTCACAATGTTTGCTTTAATCAAGATGTAAGTGATTATTTACCCAAAACTTGCTTATTTTCTAAGAAAATGCATGAAACTACCTTAAAACCATAAAGAAAAGGTCAGAAAAACTGGCCAAAATGCCCTGGCATCAATACTCAAAGAAACTATACCACTACTGAAAAGGACTTGCTGGCAATAGTTTTTGCATTTGACAAGTTTAGATCATACCTCATTGGTGCCAAAGTAATCATTTTCACAGATCACACAGCACTTAAATATTTGTTTACCAAACAAGAATCAAAACCAAGACTATTAAGATGGATCTTGTTGTTGCAGGAATTCAATATTGAAATTAGAGACAAGAAGGGAGTGGAGAACAAGGTAGCGGATCACCTGTCCAGAATCCCTCATGATAAGGGTGGAACACATGGTACAAGTGTGAATGAATGTTTCCCAGATGAGCATTTAATGACGGTTCACAAAGCACCTTGGTTTGCAAATATTGCCAATTTCAAGGCAACTGGGGCTTTACCTCCAGAGATCAACAAACATCAAAAGAGAAAGCTCATCAATGATGCGAAATATTTTGTCTGGGATGAGCCATATCTCTTCAAGAAGTGTCCAGATGGAATCCTGAGAAGATGTGTTTCGGAAGAAGAGGGACGAGAGGTCTTGTGGAACTGCCACGGCTCATACTATGGAGGCCATTTTGGAGGGGACAGAACTGCAGCCAAGGTGTTACAAAGCGGATTCTTTTGGCCCACCCTTTTCAAGGATGCCAAAGAACTGGTAAAGAATTGCAATGAATGTCAAAGAGCTGGAAACTTACCCAAAGGAAATGAGATGCCACAAAATTTCATCTTAGAACTGGAACTGTTTGATGTGTGGGGAATCGATTTCATGGGACCATTCCCAACCTCATATTCAAACAAGTACATCTTGGTAGCAGTGGATTATGTTTCCAAGTGGGTAGAGGCTATTGCAACCCCAACGAATGATAACAAGGTGGTCATGAACTTCCTCAGAAAGAATATCTTTAGCCGGTTTGGAGTCCCACGAGCACTCATCAGTGATAGAGGGAGCCATTTTTGTAACAGACCATTAGAAGCTCTCCTCCTACGATACGGGGTGAAACACAAGATTGCCACGCCTTACCACCCCCAAACAAGTGGGCAAATTGAGATATCTAACGGAGAGCTAAAAAGGATTTTGGAAAATACTGTGGGAGCATCAAGAAAGGATTGGTCGAAGAAGCTGGATGATGCTCTGTGGGCATACAGAACGGCATGCAAAACACCAATCGGGATGTCCCCATACCAACTGGTGTATGGAAAGGCTTGTCATCTACCATTGGAGCTGGAACACAAAGCCCTCTAGGCTCTCAAGCTGCTAAATTTTGATAGCATTGCTGCTGGTGAAAAGAGGGTCTTGCAGTTGCAAGAAATGGAGGAGTTCAGATCTCAAGCCTATGAAAATGCCAAGATTTATAAAGAAAAGGCAAAGAGAAGGCACGACCTCTATTTTACACCCAGGAGCTTCGAAGAAGGACAGCAAGTGCTCCTCTACAATTCCAAATTAAGACTTTTCCCTGGGAAACTCAAATCAAGGTGGTCAGGACCCTTTCTTGTCACAAAGGTCTCGCCGTATGGGCACATAGAAATCATGGAGGAAAGTTCAAAGAGGACGTTCACTGTGAATGGACAAAGGCTCAAACACTATATGGGCAACATGGGGGAAAACCCCAAAGTGAAGTATCACCTCAAATAATGGAGGAATCATCGAGCTAGCGACGCTAAAAGAGCGCTTCGTTGGGAGGCAACCCAACCTAAGGTAGTTTTCTTTTCATTTGCATTTCAATAAAAATCACAAGTAGTTTTTCCCGTATTGTGAGGAGCTAAGTTTGGTGTTACACACCAAAGTAATACAAGAGTGAGTGTGTAATTCTAAGTTTGGTGTTCCACCAAAGATTTCAGTTAGAATCACACTACACTCCTTCAAGGGCAAATTGCTAGATCCAACCAATCAGGAGAACCACTTAACAGTAGTTAGTTTCTAGTTCATAGTTGTTTTGCTGATAACAATACATGAGCTTTTCTACATGTATTCAACCTGCTGTATTAGGCAAGGAACTAAGTTTGGTGTTCACACACCAAGTTAAGTTCAGAAATTCACAAGCATACATGCATACTAACTATTTCTCAAGTGCTTTGGGAACAAGCAACTTCCAACGACTTTGCAGGAATCTCCTGGAGAATTGGTGCACCATCATCCAAGAAGGCGAAGAAAAATGCAAAAATTATGGATGATAACAAACAATAGGGAGAGCACGAACAACCTCATGTGTAAAAGGTGGTGGAGTTCCCTCATTGTCCCATCTTTTTCAAGTATTAAATAAGGAAAATCATGTATGAAATAGAACATGCTTCCATGGTAATTTAGGATTTTCAATGTTGTCTTTAGTATTTTTCTTGCCTTTTTCATATGTGTGCTGGTTCAAGTTACCTATCTTCATCTGTATCTTGCTTATTGTATGTTTGTCCTTTTAAGCTAAATAAAAAGAGATGTTATGAAAGACCAGAGTGGAGTTCAATTTGTGGAGTAAGTCCTTAAATTTGTGGTGTAGTAGTCACTTAGCTAAGTTGGTTCACCAACAAGGTGGGAAGGCAACTATCTGTCCTGAATCATATCCTTGAAACACACCCCATGAGACTAGCTAAATAATAAGATCCCAATAATAAAAAGGAAAAGAACACTAAGAGTTGAAAAAGAAAGAAAGGTAATAAAGAATAAGGCTAGGCACCAAGGGCTTGAACCTTGAGGGATGTGTCTGTGGTGCTCTTGTACCAAGGATCTGCTTGGATGAATAAGTTCTTAGGAGTGCTTCATCACTTGGTAACTTAGGTTAACTAACCCAGGATTATCAACTGAAAATCCACTGAACCTAAGTTGCTATGCATGAAACCCCCATAAAACCAAGGACATGACTTCCACAAGAATGATTCATTCATCTTGTCATTTCATTCATCATTCTCTTATTCCAGTACTTGCTTAGGGACAAGCAAGCTTTAAGTTTGGTGTTGTGATGCCAGGGCATTTTGGCCAGTTTCACTGACCTTTTCTTTATGCTTTTAGGGTAGTTTCATGCACTTTCTTAGGAAATAAGCAAGTTTTGGGTAAATAATTACTTACATCTTGATTCAAGAAAATATTGTGAATTTTACATGATTTCATGAGAATTATGCATGAATTAAATGACAAAATTGAATGATGCATGTCTCATAACTTGGATTAGAGCTTTGATGCACTTTATTGCTTGATTTCAGGACAAAGGAAGCAAGGAAGAACCACGTTAGTAGCCACGTTAGTAGCCACGTTAGTCTAGCTAACATGACCACTAACGTGGAATGGAGGCTAGCTTGCAACGTTAATGAAAAAAGTGATCGCCATTAACGCCTTCGTGAGCCATCATAGCCCACTTTAGTTGCCACGTTAACTATGTTAACGTGGAAGCTAACGTGGAAGAGAAGTAGAACTCCAACGTTAGTGGTAAAAGCAAGAGCCACTAACGTTCCAAAGTGGCAGCTGGCCACGTTAAGAGTCACGTTAACTCAGTTAACGTGAACTCTAACGTGGATGAGGAAGATAATGCCAACGTTCGTGACACTCACCTTTGTCACTAACGTTGGACTAAGCTCATATTTGCCACGTTAAGAGTCACGTTAACCTACTTAATGTGGACTCTAACATGGAGGGAGCAAGGAATCACCAACGTTAGTGACACTCACCTTTGTCACTAACGTTGGATTAAGCCACTATGAGCCACGTTAGTTGCCACGTTAATTACATTAACGTGGAAACTAAAGTGGAGAAGAGGGATGATGATCCAACGTTAGTAACACTCACCTTTGTCACTAACGTTGGAGATGGCTATCAATACCACGTTAGAAGTCACGTTAACCCAGTTAATGTGAACTCTAACGTGGGAAGAAGGGGCGTTTTGAAGCGTTAGTGACAAAGGTAAGTGTCACTAACGCTCTTGAAGATTTGGCAAGCCTACGTTAAAGGCCACGTTAACTATACTAACGTGAACTCTAACGTAGGGAGAAAGGGGTACTCTCAATGTTATTGGAAAAGGTAAACCGCCGTAATGTTTGCGAAGGGCCAAGAGGCAACGTTAGTGGTCACGTTAGTGCCACTAACGTTGAAGTTAACGTGGACCATTTTTGGGTTAGGAACGTTAGTGAAAAAGGTGATTGTCACTAACGTTCTCGACCCCACAGTTTCACTTAACGTTAACACCACTAACGCCCCAAGCTAAAGTCCATGCCTATTGCACACTTTCTCTGCAAGTAAAGCTAAGCCCACTGAAGAAGATAACTACTTCAACTCAAGATCCAAAGGCCCATATCCAAGACTTGAAGAAGCAACTAGAAGATCAGAAGAATAGTATAAATAGGGAGAACTTTGAACTAGAAGGGAGCTTTTGGCATTATTAGAATTACTCTCTGTATTTTTTACTTTCTCTGCAACTTCTAGTTTAATTTTTCAGAATGCATTCTCCATCTTTGTTTTCCATTCCCAGAGCTATAAACAACTAAACCCCTTTCATTGGGTTAGGGAGCTCTGTTGTAATTTGATGGATCAATAATAGTTTTCATTATTTTTCTTCTTTCTTTTCTCTTGATTTTACTAGAAAGCTTTCAATCTTCATCCAATTGAGTAGTTTTCTTGGAAAAGAAGCTATTCATACTTGGATCTCTTCGGAACCTTGGAAGAGGAATGAAGAGATCATGCTAGAAATGCTTTCTCATGTTAGACTAAATTGGGATTTGGATGGATATAGTGACATATAATCCTACCAACACTTTGATTTGGAAATACATGTGGTATAATCAGTGACCATACCTCATCTCTTCTCATGAGCAATTGGACCAAGGAATTGGCTATTGATCAAGATTTGAGAGATTGAATTACCAAGGAATTGGAATTCAATCACTTAAGATTGCCAAGGAAATCAATGAATGCATTGATTGAGGAAGAGATGATAATGAACTTGATCCGGAGGATACAACATCTCCTAAGCCCAATGAACTCCCGATTTCTGATCTTACCCATTCTCTTTAATTTCTGCCAATTACTTTTATGATCATCTTCCCCATTCCCATTTAAGATTTTGCAATTTATTTTCCGTCATCTATTTTCAGCTCTTTATTTCCAGCATTTACATTTTTTGCTATTTACTTTCCCGCCATTTAATTTCCTGCAACTCTCAAACCAAATTCTGCTTAGCTCAACTAGAACATTCCTCTAATTAAAGTTGCTTGACCAATCAATCCCTGTGGGATTCGACCTCACTCCATTGTGAGTTTTTACTTGGCGAAAATTTGGTATACTTGCCGAGGGAGATTTGTTAAGGGACAAGTTTCCGTGCATTACAACTAAAACGAAACTACTCCTAAGGAAGAAAAGAAGAGAAAAGGAAGAAGAGTGGTTGAGGGGAGGGGTCCGAAGACCCACTCCCCTTGGAGTGTGCCAATTCACAAAAGTTCGAATCAGTCTTCACTCTCTCCCCCTTCCTTTAATTCTCCGTTCCAGAATTTGAAATCAATGTAGAAACTAAGGCCTTTTTATAAGCTCTCCTAAATTACAAAATGAAATGAAATTAAAAGCAAATTACAATGAAATGAAAATTAACTATTCTAGATGCTTCTTGTGGCCTTGATTGGTTGACAATTGTAGGCTTGCTTGCTTGAGCTTTAAAGTGGACTTGAGAGAGAAGTAAATCAAATTGAGGTCCAGGGTGACTTGGCTTTATTGCTTCCGTTAGCCACACTAACGCTACAAGTGTGGCGTTAGTGCTGAAGTTAGTGTGGCTAAACGTCACACTTGCTACCCAGTTGGTGTTTTTGGGGCTTAAAAGATGCCTCTGGTTTGTGCTCCAATTTCATTCTTACTATAGAGTATTATATATTGTTGGAAATCTCTAAATGTCAGCTTTCTAACGCAAATGGAATCACCTCAATTGGACCTCTGTAACTCAAGTTATGCTCCTTTGAAGGTGACAGGGTCGCTGGCATGGTTGCTGGCGTTACTGGAAAAAGTGAGTCACAATAACGTTAGCAATCAGGGGATGAATATTGCCAGGTTCTGAAGTTCAAACTTAATGTCCACCCCCATACTATTATATATTGTTAGAAAGCCCTGGATATCTACTTTCCAACGCCTTTAGAAGCGCATCATTTGGAGCTCTACAGCTCGAGTTACATTTCTTGGAAGGTGAAGAGGTCAGCTGGCCTTACTACAGGTTGAAACCATATTCATCTTTGCACTTTCGGTGCAGGTTTTCTCCCTCAAATTCAGTGTCCACCATGTAGTGCCATATATGCTTGGAAAGATCTGGAATCCTACTTTCCAATGCCATTGGAATCACCTCATTTGGAGCTTTGTGGCTCAAGTTATTCTTGTTTGAAGAAGGCATGGTCAGGCTGCCAGGTGAGACTTTTGCCCACGTTAATGTCCACGTTAGTCTAACTAACGTGGCCATTAACGTGGGTCTTCCTTTGCTTCACAAACGTTAATGGCACTCACTTTTTCCACTAACGTTGGCGCTTCCCTTTCCTTCCACGTTAGTTCCCACATTAATGTAACTAATGTGGAAGCTAACGTGGGTCTTCTTTTACTTCGCTAGCGTTATTGGCACTCACTTTTGCCAATAACGCTGCTCCTTCTTCAAAGTTAATGCCATTAACTTTCTCACTAACATTGGGGCTTCTCTCTTCTTCCACGTTAGTGCCCACGTTAGTGGAGCTAACGGGGTTGCTAACGTGGGTCTTCTTGCCCTTCGCTAACATTAGTGGCGTTAACGTTCTCACTAACTTTCCAAGCTTTCCTTCCTTCTACTTTAATGGCCACGTTAGTGGCACTAACGTAGCCACTAACGTGGCTCTTCTCTGCTTCTTTTGGTCTGAAATCAAACAAACAAAGTGTATCAAAGTAACTTACAAGATAAACTTTACTATACTAAGTGTGCTAATAATGTCCAAAATCAAAACTTCACTTAGTGTGATCTATTTCATCATATTTACCCAGTATATTAGCTAAAATTCACCTATGCTTGAGATTTTGTTTCATGCGGAGATTTTTCATGCTTTTGCTCCTTTATCAACAGAAATTGTATAAAAACTGAATTAAAATCTACTGAAAAAGTATAGAAAAACAGGCCATAATGCCCTAGCATCAGATGGTATAAGTGATAATCAATGCACGGTAAAGAGGATGTTGTTAACACATGGTCATGACTACATATGAAAAGTTCACCAATGGAAATATAAAAAGTGCATTTGATGACAATTAAATGCAAGGTGTTTATTGGCATGCAGGCAAAGGCATGAGTAGCATAGATCAAGCATTTAATTTGTTAACTATGTTATCACTCGTAACGAACCATCATGTTTGTATTGATAATTAAATTAAATAAAAAAATAGTAAAGGGAATTTATGAAAAGCAAGCATTGAATAGTAGAATAGAATAATGTAGAAAATGCATAATGCCATATGGGCTTTTTCACAAACACGTAGCATGCATGATGAATAAAGTAATGAAAATAATAATTTGAACATGCAAGCAACCATCTAAAAAGTAATATATAATTGCCAAACAATTTTTTGCAACAATCCACAAGCATATAATGAGAAATAATGACTCAAATAAGTTCTAACACCAATTAAAAGAAAGAAAAAGAAATTATTGATAAGGAAAGCAAAAAAGAAAAGAAAAGAAGAAAACATAAAAATAAGAAAGATAATGGAAAAGTAAGGAAGGAAGAAGAAAAGAAAAAACTTGTCAATGGTGGTAAGAGAGAAAATAGAAAGTGAGAAAGAAGGAAATAAGAAATAAGGAGGGAAAAGAGAAAATTGGATTTGGGGGAAAAAAGGATAAGATATTTGGCAATGTAGGGTAAGCTGTGCGGCGCAAGCGACGTGGACGCGTAGGTCGTGCATTCGCGCGAATTGCGCTTAGATGGATTGACGCGGTCGCGTCGGTCACGTGGTCGCGTGACACAGTTTATGCTACTGGCGCGAGGGCAGCCTCGCGCTCGCACAACTCTCTGTTCAAAATCTTATTTTGCCAAATTTTGGGTGACGCGATCGCGTGGGTCACGCGATCGCGTGAGTGGCCAGTATTGGGATATGACGCGGATGCGTGGGGCACGCATTCGCGTGGTAAGGACTGTGCGTCTAGCGCTATTCCAGCACCACTCCAGCATAACTTTCGGCTATGCACCCTTTTCACGTCGATTTGCATGTCACGCCGCCGCGTGGGTGACGCGGTCGCGTGGGAGGCCAATGTTCCCACCTGACGTGGATGCGTGGGTGGCGCGATGGTGTGGGGTGATTTGCGCCAGGGGCATGCCTCCAGCCATGCTCTCGCGTGACTCTCAGTTCGTTTATTTTTCTCCCTAAGCCACCTGCGACGCGGACGCGTCAATGATGCGGTCACGTCGCGTAAATTTTTTTTTTTTTGAAATAAAAATATGCAAATGTAGATGCAAGCTAAATGTGCGAATAAGGAGAAGTGTTATTGAAAAAGAAAACTGCGGATAAAGGAAAGAACGATCATACCATGGTGGGTTGTCTCCCACCTAGCACTTTGCTTTAACGTCCGTAAGTTAGACGTTCCACAAGCTCAGTCTTCGGCTATGTGTGGATCTTCCAAGAGAAAGATCTCGAGCTCCTTATTTTTCTTCAACTTCTCGCCATGGTACAGCTTTAAACAATGTCCATTAATTTTGATGAGTTCAGAGCTTGAAGGATGACTTAGGTGAAAAACTCCGTACGGTTCAGCCTTTTCTACTCTGTATGGACCTTCCCATCTTGATCTCAACTTGGTTGGCATGAGCCTCAGTCGAGATTTATAAAGGAGGACTAAGTCCCCAGGTTGGAACTCTCTCCTTTTGATGTGCTTATCATGTACAGCCTTCATCTTTTCCTTGTACAGCCTTGAGTTCTCATAAACTTCCAGGCGAAGGCTTTCTAATTCTTGCAGTTGTAATTTCCTTTCAGCTCCGGCTGTTTCAAATCCCATGTTGCACTCTTTTACTGCCCAAAAGGCTTTGTGCTCTACTTTAACTGGGAGATGACAGGCTTTTCCATAAACTAAGCGGAAAGGACTTATCCCAATGGCTGTCTTGTATGATGTTCTGTATGCCCAAAGTGCATCTTGTAGCCTGGTGCTCCAGTCTCTCCTATGAGGTTTGACTATCTTCTGCAAGATACGCTTTATCTCTCTGTTTGACACCTCGGCTTGCCCATTAGTCTGAGGATGGTAGGCAGTTGCAACTTTATGAATTATCCCATGCTTCTTCATTAATCCTGTTAGTCTCCTGTTACAAAAATGGGTGCCTTGATCGCTCACGATTGCTCATGGGGATCCAAAGCGACAAATAATATGGTTTCTCACAAAGGACACAACAGTGTTAGCATCATCAGTGCGGGTAGGAATTGCTTCCACCCATTTGGAAACATAATCAACAGCTAACAATATATAAAAATAACCATTAGAATTTGGAAATGGACCCATGAAGTCAATGCCCCAAACATCGAAAACTTCACAGAAAAGCATAATTTGTTGAGGCATCTCATCCCTCTTGGATATATTACCAAATTTTTGGCATGAGAAGCAAGATTTACAAAATTCAGCAGCGTCTCGAAAAAGAGTAGGCCACCAGAATCCACAGTCTAAGATTTTTCTAACTGTTCTTTGAGGGCCAAAATGTCCTCCACTCTCAGATGAGTGGCAGGCCTCTAAGATGGACTGGAATTCTAATTGAGGTACACACCGTCTAATTACCTGGTCAGCGCCACATCTCCATAAATATGGGTCATCCCATATATAATATTTAGACTCGCTTTTCAGATAATTGGAGAAAAAGTGCGGCTAACGAGATAATTAGCTACATGTGCATACCAAGGGACTACCTCAGATACTGCTTGCAGGTTATCAAATGGGAAATTATCAGCTATAGGGGTAGAGTCATCTTTAATGTGCTCAAGGCAACTCATGTGGTCTGCCACTAGATTTTGGTTACCACTCCTATCCTTAATTTCTAAATCAAATTCTTGTAGTAGCAGTATCCAACGTATAAGCCTTGGTTTGGATTCCTTTTTAGCTAATAGATACTTTAGAGCTGCATGATCTGAGTACACTACTACTCTCGTACCAAGTAAATAGGCTCGGAATTTATCCAGAGCAAAAACAATAGCAAGAAGCTATTTCTCAGTAGTAGTATAATTAGACTGAGCGGCATCTAAAGTTTTAGACGCATAAGAAATTACAAAGGGGTCCTTACCTTCACACTGAGCCAGTGCTGCACCTACTGCATGGATGGAAGCATCGCACATTATTTCAAATGGCTGGCTCCAGTCTGGTCCTCTCACAATTGGAGCTTGAGTCAGGGCGGTCTTCAGCTTATCAAACGCTTGTTTGCAATCCTCACTGAACTCGAACTCAATATCTTTCTGCAGTAGTCTAGATAAGGGAAGTGCTACCTTACTAAAGTCCTTCATGAATCTCCTATAAAAACCTGCATGGCCAAGAAACGAACGGACTTCCCTCACAGAATAAGGGAAAGGTAAACTAGAAATAACATCCACCTTTGCTGGATCTACAGAGATGCCAGTATTAAACACAACATGTCCTAGTACAATCCCTTGTTTAACAATAAAGTGACATTTTTCAAAATTCAATACAAGGTTTGTGCTGACACATCTATCTAATACTCTAGATAAACTATCCAAGCAAAGAGTAAAGGAGTCACCATATACACTAAAATCATCCATAAAAACCTCCATACAGTCCTCAAGGAGATCAGAGAAAAGACTCATCATGCACCTTTGGAAAGTAGCTGGTGCATTGCACAAGCCAAAGGGCATTCTCTTATAAGCATAAGTCCCAAAAAGACATGTAAAAGTGGTCTTTTCCTGATCTTTAGGAGCTATATAAATTTGGAAATAGCCTGTGTAACCATCTAAGAAACAATAATGTGATTTACCTGACAGGCGATCCAGCATTTGATCAATGAATGGAAGAGGATAGTGATCCTTACGAGTGGCCTGGTTTAGGCATCTGTAGTCAATGCAGACCCTCCAAGCGTTCTGAACTCTGGTTGCCATAAGCTCTCCATGCTCATTCTTCACTGTAGTGACTCCAGACTTCTTTGGCACCACTTGTACTGGGCTTACCCATTCACTGTCTGAGATGGGGTAAATGATATCTGCCTCCAGTAGTATGGTCACTTCCTTCTTGACAACCTCTAAGATAGTGGGGTTCAGTCTTCTCTGGGGTTGACGGACAGGCTTTGCTCCCTCTTCTAAGAATATTCTGTGCTCATAAACTCGAGGGTTGATGCCTACTATGTCTGCCAAACTCCAACCAATTACCTTCTTGTGCCTCCTCAGCACACTAAGTAGCTGCTCTTCTTGTTGAGAAGTGAGTTCCCTTGCAATGATAACTAAAAACTTCTGCTTGTCCTCAAGGTAAGCATATTTGAGGTGTGGAGGGAGGGGTTTCAATTCTAACTTCTGCTCATGGTCAGGCTCTGGGTTATCTTGAGCTGGTAACAATGGTAAAGCACTGTCATTGTCCTCAGAAAGTGTCCCCACACTCGGACCTTGTCCTATGTACTTCTCTTCAAATTCCTCCTGGTGAATTTCAGCCACGGTTTCATCTATGATGTCACACTGAAGGATAGAATGATCCTCTGGAGGATGCTTCATAGCTCCATTCAGATTGAAGGTTACTACTCGGCCATCTATTTCAAAAGAGTATGTTCCTGAGAAAGCATCCAATTTGAACTTTGAGGTCTTCAGGAATGGTCTTCCGAGTAGGATTGACGATGGTTTCTCTAAGTCATTTTGGGGCATCTCCAGGATATAAAAATCAATAGAAAAGGTGAGTCCCTTAATGCTCATTAATACATCTTCAGCAACTCCAGCCACTGTAATAATGCTTTTATCTGCTAACACAAAACGAGCTGCCGACCTTTTTAAGGGAGGGAGCCTCAAATTATCATATATAGACAAAGGCATTATAATAACACATGCTCCTAAATCACACATGCAGTCAGAAAATATCACACCACTAATAATACAATTAACCATACATGGACCTGGATCACTACACTTTTCAGGTATACCTCCCATTAAAGCAGATATAGAACTACCTAAAGGGATAGTTTCTAATTCATTAATTTTGTCTTTATGTATACATAAATCTTTTAAAAACTTTGCGTACTTAGGTACCTGCTGAATAACATCAAAAACGGGAACAGTTACCTCAACCTTTTTGAATATTTCTACCATTTTAGGATCAGGTTCCAGCTGCTTCCTGGGCTTCCTTGCAAGTTGTGAAAATGGAATGGGAATGGTGTCTTCTGCAGTGTCTACACCCTTTGGTGCTTCTTCCTGTGATTGGGCTTCTTCTTCTTCAGCCATGTCCTATATGTCCTCTTCCTCTTCAACATCTTCTACCTCCACCACCTCTTCAGCTAAGGCGTGTTCTGGTGGGTTTGGATCCTCCTGATTCCTCTCCTGCAGTGTGGTTCCGGACCTTAGGGTGATGGCATTGATGCCACCCTTTGGATTGGGTAATGGTTGAGAGGGGATTCCACTGGAGCTCAAAGGCTGGTTATTGGAGTTATTCATCGATCCAATCTGTGAGATAAGAGCTTGCAAGGTAGAGTTCAGACCATTTAGAGTAGAATTAAGGTTATTTTCCATGGCCTGTTGTCTCCGATCAATAGATTGTAGTAACTCATCATTAGCAGATGAAGAAGGATAAGTGGTCTGAGAGGTCTGCTGTTGGTTATTCTGTGGTCCTTGGGATTGCTTCAGGTGAGGTGCTCTGTATGGCTGGTTCTGGTTCTGCTGCCTGTTGTTGTTATTATTCCACCTCTGATTTTCCTGATTGTCTCTGCCTCCTCTGTTATTGTTGTCCCTCCAATTCTGGTTAGAATTATCTCTCCAATTCTGGTTAGAATTGTCCTGCCATCCATGGCTGTAACTGCCACCTTGATTGTACCCTTGGTTGGGGCGGTCATAGAAGCTATGAGTGGCTGCCACGGTGTTATCTTCCTGCTGGAGCTGCGGACATTTATCAGTATAATGGCTATAATTAGCACAGATTCCACAAACTCTCTGTGGGACTAACTGTTGGCTTTGCTGTGGTGGAGAAGGTTGAGATTGATGACCTTGTTGTTGATTCAATTGCATCTGCTTCAGCAAGTTGGTCATTTCACAGATACTCTGAGTTAGAGCAGCAATCTCTCTGCTAGAGGATACTTTTGCAACAGCTTTTAAACGGCCTTGTTTCTGCCTGTGATTCCAAGTAGATTCAGCTAAGTCGCTGATCAATTGCCATACCTCATCAGTGGTCTTGTACTTTTTCATAGACCCATTGCTAGCACTTTCCAATGTGGTCTTATCTTGGGGCCTCATGCCCTGTGTGACATAGCCGAGCAACACTATCTTGTCAATCATATGGTAGGGGCATGCTTCCAGAAGGTTGTTGAAGCGTTCCCAGTATTCATAGAGACTCTCGGATTCATCTTGAAAAATCATGGAAATGTCTTTCCTCAGTTTATCAGTAACTTCAGCTGGAAAGAATTTTTCCAAAAATTCTCTTCTAAGTGTATCCCAGTCAGATACAGTTTCTGTGGGTTGAGTGTAGTACCACTCTCTCGCCTTTCCCTCAAGAGAGAATGGGAAAGCTTTTAACAAAATTGAAGTTTCATCTGCACCATCACGCCTGACAGTAGAACAGGCTGCTTGGAAGTCTCTAAGGTGCTTGATAGGCTCTTGAGCAGGTAAGCCATGAAACTTGGACATCAAATTGAGCAGTGCAGTCTTTATTTCAAAGTCTGTAGCCACCGCTAGGTGATGCGCTTGAAACGGTTGCATTGAAAAATCAGGGGCTCCAGCCTCCTGGATAGTAATTCTCCTAGGTGATGCCATGTCACCTGCACGTAAATCAACCGAATCAGTAGAAAGGGAGCCTGTTTCTTCCTTAAGTGACGTTTTAGATCCGCCCTCAGAGAGGATTAACCAACGCTGAGCTTGCCTTATTCGTGAAATAGTTCTTTCAATCTCAGGATCGAATACTGGCAAGCTTGGATCAGGAAGTGAACGCGTCATCTAACGAAAGAAACATGAAGCTCATAGTAGCAAAATAAAATAAAATGCAAATAAATAAATTCCAATTAATAACTTTAGCACTCTGTTGCAACTCCCTGGCAACGGCGCCAAAAATTGACGTGGCAGAAATTGGCGAGTTAAGAATTTATTATAAGAGATGCATTGCAAGTACAGTTCTTAACCAACCAGAAATCCGTTTATCAATTTAGAAGAGTTGTCACAATTAAAATTAAAATACTGGGAGTATGAGTCCCAGGTCGTCTCCCAACGAGTTGCAGAAAGGTGTGCTATTTTATTAATCAGATGTTTTCAAAAAATGGTTTGAGTTGAATAACAGGAAATTAAATTAGAGAATTTATGTAATTTTAAATAAAAGCCTTGGCTGGGAGTAGATTAGTTGGAAGCCCTATTCTTGTTGGAGTACTCTCAAGATTAATTGATAATTGAGGGTTGTTCTGTTTAGTTATCCCTTACTAGGTAAGGGAAAGTCAAACAAGTTGGAAAGATATTTCTATTCACAAGTCCCAATCCGCTTACTTTGAAGGATTGGTGTCAATGACTAGAGAGCAATCCAACAATAAAGCCAATTACAATTTTTCTTTTTAGCATCCCAACTCAAGGTCTTCCTTTCAATCAACTCCCATCCAAGTTATGGAACTTCTCGCTCATTGTGAATGTAGAATTCATGACATAGAAAAGGGAATTAAAGAAAGACATGATAAATAATAATCAAAGGGATCAATTAAAAATAAAAATAATTCTTATATTAATAAATCCTAAAAATAATCCAATAATAATTCTGAGTAAACAAAGGACATGGAAGAGTAAGAGACAGGTAAAGAAAACAAACTAGAATGACGAAGTCTTGTTGAGGTAATAACTCTTCTCAATATCCCAACATGAAAAGTAATAATAATAAAATCCTAAGAACTATGAATGTGTAGAGAGAAAACCTAGAGGAGGAGTAAAACTAGATCTAAAACTGAGAATTGTCTGTAATGAATTGTTGTTTTCGTTTCTGCATGTTCCTTGGCTCTAGTCTGCTCTTCTGGGCCGAAAATTGGGTCAAAACAGGGCCCAAAATTGCCCCCAGCGAATTCTGTAGATTCTGCAGATCGCGCATGTCACGCGATCACGTCATTCATGCGGACGCGTCATTCGGCGTTTTGCCTTGCCACGTGGTGCGCAAAAATCATGACGGTTCCATTCCTTGGTAACGGCGCAAAAAACTCAATACGCACGTTCATAATCTTAATTCTTTGTCACAACTTCGCACAACTAACCAGCAAGTGCACTGGGTCGTTCAAGTAATAAACCTTACATGAGTAAAGGTCGATCCCACGTAGATTGTCGGCTTGAAGCAAGCTATGGTCACCTTGTAAATCTCAGTCAGGCGGATTCAATTGATTATAGAGATTTAATAATTGAAAGATAAATAAAATATAAAATAAAGATAGTGATACTTATGTAATTCATTGGTGAGAATTTCAGATAAGCGTATAGAGATGCGTTCGTTCCTCCTGAACCTCTACTTTCCTATTATCTTCATCCAATCATTCATACTCCTTTCTATGGCAAGATGTATGTTAGGCATCACCGTTGTCAATGGCTACATCCTGTCCTCTCAGTGAAAATGGTCCAATGCGCTGTCACTGCATGGCTAATCATCTGCCAGTTCTCGATCATACTGGAATAGGATCCATTGATCCTTTTGCGTCTGTCACTACGCCTAGCACTCGCGAGTTTGAAGCTCGTCGCAGCCATCCCTTCCCAGATCCTACTCGGAATACCACAGACAAGGTTTAGACTTTCCGGATCTCAAGAATGGCCGTCCATGGATTCTAACTTATACCACGAAGATTTTGATTAAGGAATCCCAGAGATACTCATTCAATCTAAGGTAGAACGGAAGTGGTTGTCAGGCACGTGTTCATAGTTGGGAATGATGATGACTGTCACGATCATCATATTCATATTGAGATGCGAATGAATATCTTAGAATCGGAATAAGCTTGAATTGAATAGAAAAACAATAGTACTTTGTATTAATTCATGAGGAACAGCAGAGCTCCACACCTTAATCTATGGTGTGTAGAAACTCTACCGTTGAAAATACATAAGTAATGAAGGTCCAGGCATGGCCGAGAGGCCAGCCCCCAAACGTTATCTAAAGATGATACAAAAGATGATCCGAAGATCTCCAAAATACAATAGTAAAAATTCCTATTTATGCTACACTAGTTACTAGGGTTTACAGAAATGAGTAAATGATGCAGAAATCCACTTCTGGGGCCCACTTGGTGTGTGCTTCGACTGAGCATTGAGCTTTACACGTGTAAAGGCTTCTCTTGGAGTTGAACGCCAGTTTGTAGCCTGTTTCTGGCGCTTAACTCCACTTTGCAACCTATTTCTGGCGTTTAACTCCAGAATGCAGCATGGAACTGGCGTTGAATGCCAAGTTTCATCATCTAAACTCAGGCAAAGTATGGACTATTATATATTGCCGGAAAGCCCTAGATGTCTACTTTCTAACGCAATTGAGAGCGTGCCATTCGAAGTTCTGTAGCTCAAGAAAATACACTTTGAGTGCAGAGAGGTCAGAATCCAATAGCATCTGCAGTCCTTCTTCAACCTCTGAATCTAATTTTTGCTCAAGTCCCTCAATTTCAGCCAGAAAATACTTGAAATCACAGAAAAACACACAAACTCATAGTAAAGTCCAGAAATGTGATTTTTTTTTAAAAACTAATAAAAATGTACAAAAAACAAACTAAATTATACTGAAAACTATGTAAAAATAATGCCAAAAAGCGTATAAATTATCCGCTCATCACAACACCAAACTTAAATTGTTGCTTGTCCCCAAGCAACTGAAAATCAAATAGGATAAAAAGAAGAGAATATACTACAAATTCCAAAATATCAATGAAACTTAGCTCCAATCAGATGAGCGGGACTTGTAGCTTTTTGCCTCTTGAATAGTTTTGGCATCTCACTTTATCCATTGAAGTTCAGAATGATTGGCAACTATAGGAACTCAGAGTTCAAATAGTGTTATTGATTCTCCTAGTTCAGTATGTTGATTCTTGAACACAGCTACTTTATGAGTCTTGGCCGTGGCCCTAAGCACTTTGTTTTCCAGTATTACCACCGGATACATAAATGCCACAGACACATAACTGGGTGAACCTTTTCAGATTGTGACTCAGCTTTGCTAGAGTCCCTAATTAGAGGTGTCCATAGCTCTTAAGCACACTCTTTTTGCTTTGGACCACGACTTTAACCGCTCAGTCTCAAGTTTTTACTTGACACCTTCACGCCACAAGCACATGATTAGGGACAACTTGGTTTAGCCGCTTAGGCCAGGATTTTATTCCTTTAGGCCCTCCTATCCATTGATGCTCAAAGCCTTAGATCCTTTTTATTTACCCTTGCCTTTTGGTTTTAAGGGCTATTGGCTTTTTTGCTCTTGCCTTTTGGTTTAAAGAGCTTTTGGCTTTTTCTGCTTGCTTTTTCTTTTTCTATTTTTTTCGCCATTTTTTTTCTTTTCTCTCTTTTTTTTCTGCAAGCTTTTGTATTCACTGCTTTTTCTTGCTTCAAGAATCATTTTTATGATTTTTTAGATTATCAAATAACATTTCTCCTTATTCATCATTCTTTCAAGAGCCAACATATTTAACATTCATAAACATCAACTTCAAAAGACATATGCACTGTTCAAGCATTCCTTCAGAAAACAAAAAGTATTGTCACCACATCAAAATAATTAAACTAGTTTCAAGGATGAATTCGAAACCCTGTACTTCTTGTTCTTTTATAATTAAAACATTTTTCATTTAAGAGAGGTGATGGAGTCATAGGACATTCATAGCTTTAAGACATAGACACTTAAACACTAATGATCATCTAGTAAAGACACAAACATAATTAAACATGAAGCATGGAAACCGAAAACAGAAAATAAATAGACAAGAAGATTAAGGAATGAGTCCACCTTAGTGAGGGTGGCATCTTCCTCTTCTTGAAGAACCAATGGTGCTTTTGAGCTCCTCTATGTCTCTTTCTTGTCTTTGTTGCTCCTCCCTCATAGCTCTTTGATCTTCTCTAATTTCATGGAGGATGATGGAATGCTCTTGGTGCTCCATCCTTAGTTGTCCCATGTTGGAGCTTAATTCTCCTAGGGAAGTGTTGATTTGCTCCCAATAGTTTTGTGGAGGAAAGTGCATCCCCTGAGGCATCTCAGGGATTTCATGGTGGGGAATTTCCTCATGCTCTTGCTAAGGTCCATGATCTCTTGTTTGCTCCATACTTTTCTTAGTGATGAGCTTGTCCTCTTCAATGAAGATGTCTCCATCTATGTCAATTCCAGCCGAATTGCAGAGGTAGCATATGAGGTGAGGAAAGGCTAACCTTGCCCAAGTGGAGGACTTGTCAGCCACCTTGTAAAGTTCTTGAGGTATAATCTCATGAACTTTCACCTCCTTTCCAATCATGATACTATGGATCATGATGGCCCGGTCTATAGTAACTTCAAACTGGTTACTAGTAGGAATGATTGAGCGTTGAATGAACTTTAGCCATCCCCTAGCCACTGGTTTGAGGTCATGCCTTCTTAATTGAATCGGCTTGCCTCTTGAGTCAATTTTCCATTGAGCTCCTTCCTCACATATGTTTATGAGGACTTGGTCCAACCTTTGATCAAAGTTGACTCTTCTTGTGTAGGGGTGTGCATTCTCTTCCATCATTGGCAAGTTGAACGCCAGCCTTACATTTTTCGGACTGAAATCTAAGTATTTCCCCCGAACCATGTAAGCCAATGCTTTGGATTCGGGTTCACACTTTGATCATGGTTCCTAGTGATCCATGCGTTTGCATAGAACTCTTGAACCATTAGGATCCTGACTTGCTGAATGGGGTTGGTTAGAACTTCCCAAACTCTTCTTCGGATCTCAAGTCGGATCTCCGGATACTCATTCTTTTTGAGCTTGAAAGGAACCTCAGGGATCACTTTCTTTTTGGCCACAACTTCATAGAAGTGGTCTTGATGGACCTTTGAGATGAATCTCTCCATCTCCCATGACTCAGAGGTGGAAGCAGTTGCCTTCCTTTTCCTCTTTCTAGAGGTTTCTCTGGCCTTAGGTGCCATAAATGGTTATGGAAAAATAAAAAGCTATGCTTTTACCACACCAAACTTAAAATGTTTGCTCGCCCCCGAGCAAAAGAAGAAAGAAAGTAGTAGAAGAAGAAGAAAATGGAGGAGATGGGGGAAGAAGATGTATTCGGCCAAGGAGAAGAAGAGAGGGTTGTGTTGTGTGAAAATAAAGAAGGAGTGAGGGGTTTATATAGGAGTAAGGGGGGTATAGGGTTCGGCCATTAGGGTTGGGTTTGGGAGGGAAATTAGTTTGAATTTTGAAGGTAGGTGGGGTTTATGGGGAAGAGAGGATGGATGTGAGTGGTGAAGAGGTGATGGGAAAGGGTGATTGAGGTGATTGGTGAAGGGTATTTGGGAAAGAGAGTTATGAAAAGGTGTGAAGAGGAGAGAAGAAAAAGTGGGGATCCTGTGGGGTCCACAAGTCCTGAGGAGATCCTGTTGGGTCCACAGATCAAGTGGGGTCAAGGACTTAACATCCCTGCTCCAATTAGGCGTGTAAAAAAAGCCCTTGCTGTGCAATCCTGGCGTTTAACGCCAGACTACTGCCTGTTTCTGGCGTTAAACGCCCAAATGTAGCTTGTTTCTGGCGCTTAACGCCAGGCAGATGCTTGTTTCTGGCGTTAAACGCCAGCTTGGTACCTGTTTCTGGCGTTAAACGCCAGACAGATGCTTGTTTCTGGCGTTTAAACGCCAGACTGCTCTCCTCCAGGGTGTGCTATTTTCAATGCTAATTTTCATTCTGTTTTTTATTTTTCAGTAGTTTTTGTGACTTCACATGATCATCAACCTAATAAAACACGAAATAACAAAAAGAAAGTAAAATAGATATGATTAAATAACATTGGGTTGCCTCCCAATAAGCGCTTCTTTAATGTCAATAGCTTGACAGTGAGCTCTCATGGAGCCTCACAGATAATCAGAGCAAGGTTGGAACCTCCCAACACCAAACTTAGAGTTTGAATGTGGGGGTTCTACACCAAACTTAGAGTTTGGTTGTGGCCTCCCAACACCAAACTTAGAGTTTGACTGTGGGGGCTTTGGTTGACTCTGCAGTGAGAGAAGCTTTTCATGCTTCCTCTCCATGGTTATAGAAGGAGATCCTTGAGTTTCAAATACAAGGTTGTCCTCATTCAGTTGGAGGACCAACTCTCCTCTGTCCACATCAATCACAGCTCTTGCTGTGGCTAGGAAGGGTCTTCCAAGGATGATGGATTCATCCTCATCCTTTCCAGTGTCTAGGATTATAAAATCAGCAGGGATGTAAAGGCCTTCAACCTTTACTAACACGTCCTCTACTTGTTCATAAGCCTGTTTTCTTGAGTTGTCTGCCATCTCTAATGAGATTCTGGCAGCTTACACCTCAAAGATCCCAAGTTTTTCCATTACAGAGAGTGGCATTAAGTTTATTCCTGACCCCAGGTCACACAAAGCCTTCTCAAAGGTCATGGTGCCTATTTTGCAGCGAATTAGGAATTTACCAGGATCCTGTTTCTTTTGAGGTAATTTCTGCCTATCCAATGCATTCAGTTCATTGGCGAGCAAGGGAGGTTCATCTTCCCAAGTCTCATTACCAAATAATTTGGCATTCAGCTTCATGATTGCACCAAGGTATTTAGCAACTTACTCTTCAGTAATGTCTTCATCCTCTTCAGAGGAAGAATACTCATCAGAGCTTATGAAGGGCAGAAGGAGGTACAATGAAATCTTTATGGTCTCTAGATGAGCCTCTGATTCCTTTGGTTCCTCAAAGGGAAACTCCTTATTGGTCAGTGAACGTCCCAGGAGGTCTTCCTCACTAGGATTCGCGTTATCCTCATCCTCTTTGGGTTCGGCCACATCATGTAAGGCTATGGCCTTGCACTCTCTTTTTTTGGATTTTCTTCTGTATTGCTTGGGAGAGTACTTGGAGGGATTTCAGTGACTCTTTTACTCAGCTGGCCCACTTGTGCCTCCAAATTCCTAATGGAGGACCTTGTTTCATTCATGAAACTCACAGTGGCCTTAGATAGATCAGAGACTATATTTGTTAAGCTAGATGGATTCTGCTCAGAATTCTCTGTCTGTTGCTGAGTGGATGATGGAAAAGGTGAGCTTCTGCAGGCATTTTCTTTAGGTGAATGGATCCACCTGCAGAATGGTCCAATGACATCTTTGATAATTCAGACAGACTATCATAGAATATATCCAGGATGGTCCATTCTGAAAGCATGTCAGAAGGACACTTTTTAGTCAGTTCCTTGTATCTCTCCCAAGCTTCATAGAGAGATTCGCCTTCCTTTTATCTGAAGGTTTGAACATCCACTCTAAGCTTGCTAAGCTTTTGAGGAGGAAAGAACTTGTCTAAGAAAGCCGTGACCAGCTTATCCCAAGAGTTCAGGCTATCCTTAGGTTGAGAGTCCAACCATATTCTAGCTCTGTCTCTTACAGCAAATGGGAAAAGCATGAGCCTGTAGACCTCGGGATCAACCCCATTGGTCTTAACAGTATCACAGATCTGCAAGAATTCAGTTAAGAACTGAAAAGGATCTTCTAATGGAAGTCCATAAAACTTGCAGTTCTGTTGCATCAGAGAAACTAATTGAGGTTTCAGCTCAAAGTTGTTTGCTCCAATGGCAGGGATTGAGATGCTTCTTCCATGTAAATTGGAATTAGGTGCAGTAAAGTCACCAAGCATCTTCCTTGTATTGTTATTATTTTCGGCCATGTCTCCTTCTTTTTCGAAATTTTTAGTCAGATTTTCTCCAGAGAGTTGTGCTTTAGCTTCCCTTAGCTTCCTCTTCAGAGTCCTTTCAGGTTCAGGATCAGTTTCAACAAGAATGTTCTTATCCTTGTTCCTGCTCATATGAAAAAGAAAAAAACAGAAAAGAAAATATGGAATCCTCTATGTCACAGTATAGAGATTCCTTTATATGAGTAGAAGATGGAGAATCCAAACACAAGGGTGAGGAGTAGGTTCGAATTCTTAGATGAAGAAGGGATGTTAGTAGATAAATAAATAAATAGAAGGAGGTGAGGGAGAGGGATTTTCGAAAATTAGATAAAATAAAATAAAAGTATTTTTGTTTTTAAATTATAATTAAAATTAAAAATTCAAAAATTAAGAAAGGAAAAATTAAATTTAAAACAATTAGTTAATTTAAAAAAGAATTTTGAAAAAGATGAAGGTGTTTTTCGAAAATTAGAGAGGGAATTAGTTAGGTAGTTTTGAAAAAGATATGATTGAAACAAAAGGATAGGATTAATTAAAAAAGATTTGAAAATTAATTTTGAAAAGATGAGAAGTTAGAAAAGATTTTGAAATTGATTTTGAAAAAGATATGATTGAAACTTAATTTCAAAAAGATTTGAAAAAGATATTTAAAAAAAGATTTAATTTTAAAATTAAAGTTGATTACTTGAATAACAAGAAACTAAAAAGATATGAGTCTGGAGTTTAAAGATTGAACCTTTCTTACTAGGCAAGTAACAAACTTAAAAATTTTGAATCAATCACATTATTGTTAGCATTAAATTTGAAAATATGAAACAAAAATAAGAAAAAAAATTTTGAAAATCATTTTGAAATTTTCGAAAATCATAAAAGAAAAATGAGAAAGATTTTAATTTTATTTGAAAAGATTTGAAAAAGATAGAATTTTTAAATTGAAAATTTGATTTGACTCATAAGAAACAACTAAATTTTAAAAAGTTTTGAAAAAGTCAACTCAAATTTTCGAAAATTTATGAGAAAATAAGGGAAAGATATTTTTTTGATTTTCGAATTTTTAATGATGAAAGAGAAAAACATCCAAAAGACTCAAAACATGAAAATTATGAATCAAAACAAGAAAAATATGCAAGAACACTTTGAATGCAAAGATGAACACCAAGAACACTTTGAAGATCATGATGAACATCAAGTATGTATTTTTGAAAAAAAATTTAATAAAAGAAAACATGCAAGACACCAAACTTAGAAATTTTTAATATTTAGACACTAAGAATTCAAGAATGCATATGAAAAACAAGAAAAGACACAAAAAAAGAAAATATGAAGATCAAACAAGAAGACTTGTCAAGAACAACTTGAAGATCATGAAGAACAAGAAAGAAACTCAATGCATGTGTTTTCAAAAAAATTTTAAGAAAAATAAAAGGATGCAATTGACACCAAACTTAAAAATTGACACAAAACTCAAATAAGAAACACAAAATTATTTTTGATTTTATGATTTTATTAAATTTTTTTTTTTTTGGATTTTTCAAAATATATTTTGGAAAAACAAAAAAGAAGAATATTTTTTTGTATTTTTCGAAAATAAGAAATAAAAACCTAAAAAAATAAATTACCTAATCTGAGCAACAAGATGAACCGTCAGTTGTCCAAACTCGAACAATCCCCGGCAACGGCGCCAACAACTTGGTGCGCAGAAATCATGACGGTTCTATTCTTTGGTAACGGCGCTAAAAACTCAATACGCACGTTCATAATCTTAATTCTTTGCCACAACTTCGCACAACTTACCAGCAAGTGCACTGGGTCGTCCAAGTAATAAACCTTACATGAGTAAGGGTCGATCCCACGGAGATTGTCGGCTTGAAGCAAGCTATGGTCACCTTGTAAATCTCAGTCAGGCAGATTCAATTGATTATAGAGATTTAATAATTAAAAGATAAATAAAATATAAAATAAAGATAGTGATACTTATGTAATTCATTGGTGAGAATTTCATATAAGCGTATAGAGATGCGTTCGTTCCTCCTGAACCTCTACTTTCCTATTATCTTCATCCAATCATTCATACTCCTTTCTATGGCAAGCTGTATGTTAGGCATCACCGTTGTCAATGGCTACATCCTGTCCTCTCAGTGAAAATGGTCCAATGCACTGTCACTGCATGACTAATCATCTGTCAGTTCTCGATTATACTGGAATAGGATCCATTGATCCTTTTGCGTCTGTCACTACGCCCAGCACTCATGAGTTTGAAGCTCGTCGCAGCCATCCCTTCCCATGTCCTACTCGGAATACCATAGACAAGGTTTTAAACTTTCTGGATCTCAAGAACGGCCGTCCATGGATTCTAACTTATACCACGAAGATTCTGATTAATGAATCCCAGAGATACTCATTCAATCTAAGGTAGAACGGAAGTGGTTGTTAGGCACGCATTCATAGTTGGGAATGATGATGACTGTCACGATCATCACATTCATATTGAGGTGCGAATGAATATCTTAGAATCGGAATAAGCTTGAATTGAATAGAAAAACAATAGTACTTTGTATTAATTCATGAGGAACAGTAGAGCTCCACACCTTAATCTATGGTGTGTAGAAACTCTACCGTTGAAAATACATAAGTGATGAAGGTCCAGGCATGGCCGAGAGGCCAGCCCCCAAACGTGATCTAAAGATGATACTAAAGATGATCCGAAGATCTCCAAAATACAATAGTAAAAAGTCCTATTTATGCTAAACTAGTTACTAGGGTTTACAGAAATGAGTAAATGATGCAGAAATCCACTTCTGGGGCCCACTTGGTGTGTGCTTGGGCTGAGCATTGAGCTTTACACGTGTAGAGGCTTCTCTTGGAGTTGAACGCCAGTTTGTAGCCTGTTTCTGGCGTATAACTCCACTTTGCAACCTGTTTCTGGCGTTTAACTCCAGAATGCAGCATGGAACTGGCGTTGAACGCCAGTTTGCATCATCTAAACTCGGGCAAAGGTTGGACTTATATATATTTCTGGAAAGCCCTGGATGTCTACTTTCCAACGCAATTGAGAGCGTGCCATTCGGAGTTCTGTAGCTATAGAAAATCCACTTTGAGTGCAGGGAGGTCAGAATCCAATAGCATCTGCAGTCCTTCTTCAACCTCTAAATCTGATTTTTGCTCAAGTCCCTCAATTTCAGCCAGAAAATACCTGAAATCATAGAAAAACACACAAACTCATAGTAAAGTCCAGAAATATGATTTTTATTTAAAAACTAATAAAAATATACTAAAAACTAACTAAATTATACTGAAAACTACGTAAAAACAATGCCAAAAAGCGTATAAATTATCTGCTCATCACCACGCGTGTGCGTCGTCCACGCCTTCACGTCACTTTTGCAGTTCTAATCCACGCGGTTGCGTGAGCCATGCGTCCGCATCACTGCGATTTCCTCTATGTCGCGCGGTCGCGTGAGCCATGCGTCCGCATCACTTCTCGCTGGTCATCTCCTCAATTTCTTGTGTTCCTTCCATTTTTGCAAGCTTCCTTTCCAATCTCCAAGTCATTCATGCCCTATAAAGCCTGAAACACTTAACACACAGATCACGGCATCGAATGGAATAAAGGAGAATTAAAATACATAATTAAAAGTCTTTAGGAAGCAAATATTCAATCATGTAGTAATTTTAGGAAGGAAATATAAAAGCTTGCCAATCATATGAATAAGTGGGTAAAGAATTGATAAAACCATACAATTAAGCACAATATAAACCATAAAATAGTGGTTTATCAACCCTTCCTAGCCACAGCAAGAGCTGTGATTGATGTGGAGAGAGGAGAATTGGTCCTTCAACTGAATGACGACAACCTTGTATTTAAAACTCAAGGATCTCCTTCTGTAACCATGGAGAGTAAGCATGAAAAGCTTCTCTCACTGCAGAGTCAACCAAAGCCCCCATAGTCAAACTCTAAGTTTGGTGTTAGCAGGCCACAACCAAACTCTAAGTTTGGTGTTGAACCCCCACATTCAAACTCTAAGTTTGGTGTTAGGAGGTTCCAACAATGCTCTGAATATATGTGAGGCTCCATGAGAGCTCACTGTCAAGCTATTGACATTAAAGAAGCGCTTGTTGGGAGGCAACCCAATGTTATTTAATTATATCTATTTTATTTTCTATTATTATTTTATTTTTTTTAGGTTGATGATAATGTGGAGTCACAAAAACTACAGAAAAATCAAAAACAGAATGAAAAATTGCTTTAAAAATAGCTCACCCTGGAGGAAGAACTTACTGGCGTTTAAACGCTAGTAAGAAGCATCAAACTGGCGTTTAACGCCAGAAAGAAGCATCAAACTGGCGTTAAACGCCAGAAACAGGCTACATTTGGGCGTTTAATGCCAAAAACAAGCAGAAAATTGGCGTTTAACGCCAGACATGCATGCTAAGGGCATTTTACACGCCTAATTGGAGCAGGGATGTTAAATCCTTGACCCCACAGGATCTGTGGACCCCACAGGATCCCCACATTTTCTTTCCTCCTCTTAACAACTTTTCATAACTCTCTTCCCCAAATACCCTTCACCAATCACCTCAACCACTCTCCCCCATCACCTCTTCACCACTCACATCCATCCTCTCTTCCCCATAAACCCCACCTACCTCCAAAATTCAAACTCTTTTCCCTCCCAAACCCAACCCTAATGGCCGAACCCTAAACCTCCTCCCACTCCTATATAGACCCCTCATTCCTTTTTCATTTTCACACAACACAACCCTCTCTTCTTCCCCTTGGCCGAATACACCTTCTCCCTCAATCTCCTCCATTTTCTTCCTCTTCTCCTTCTTTCTTTCTTCTTTTGCTCGGGGACGAGCAAACATTTTAAGTTTGGTGTGGTAAAAGCATAGCTTTTTGTTTTTCCATAACCATTAATGGAACCTAAGGCCAGAGAAACCTAAAGAAAGAGGAAAGGGAAGGCAATTGCTTCCACCTCTGAGTCATGGGAGATGGAGAGATTCATCTCAAAGGTCCATCAAGACCACTTCTATGAAGTTGTGGCCAAGAAGAAAGTGATCCCTGAGGTTCCTTTCAAGCTCAAAAAAAGCGAATATCCTGAGATCCGACAAGAGATTAGAAGAAGAGGATGGGAAGTTCTCTCTAATCCTATTCAACAAGTCGGGATCTTAATGGTTCAAGAGTTCTATGCAAACGCATGGATCACTAGGAACCATGATAAAAGTGTGAACCCGAATCCAAAGCATTGGCTTACCATGGTTCGGGGGAAATACTTAGATTTCAGTCCGGAAAATGTAAGGCTGGCGTTCAACTTGGCAATGATGGAAGAAAACGCACGCCCTTACACTAGAAGGGTCAACTTTGATCAACGGTTGGACCAAGTCCTCATGGACATATGTATGGAAGGCGCTCAATGGAAAGTTGACTCAAGAGGCAAGCCGGTTCAATTGAGAAGACTGGACCTCAAGCCTGTAGCTAGAGGATGGTTGGAGTTTATTCAACGCTCAATTATTCCTACTAGCAATCGGTCTGAAGTTACTATAGACCGGGCCATCATGATCCATAGTATCATGATTGGGGAGGAAATGGAAGTTCATGAGATTATACCTCAAGAACTCTACAAAGTGGCTGACAAGTCCTCTACTTTGGCAAGGTTAGCCTTTTCTCACCTTATTTGCCACCTCTGCAATTCGGCTGGAATTGACATAGAGGGAGACATCCTCATTGAAGAAGACAAGCCCATCACTAAGAAAAGGATGGAGCAAACAAGAGATCATGGACCTCAACAGGAGCATGAGGAAATTCCTCACCATGAAATCCCTGAGATGCCTCAAGGGATGCACTTTCCTCCACAAAACTATTGGGAGCAAATCAACACTTCCCTAGGAGAATTAAGCTCCAACATAGGACAACTAAGGGTGGAGAACCCCTCCCACTCCATCATCCTCCATGAGATTAGAGAAGATCAAAGAGCTATGAGGGAGGAGCAACAAAGGCAAGGAATAGACATAGAGGAGCTCAAGAGCACCATTGGTTCTTCAAGAAGAGGAAGACATCACCCTCACTAAGGTGGACCCGTTCCTTAATCTCCTTGTTCTTATTTTCCTGTTTTTCGTTTACTATGCTTTATGTTTATGTTTGTGTCTTATTACATGATCATTAGTATTTAAGTGTCTATGCCTTAAAGTTGTGAATGTCCTATGAATCCATCACCTTTCTTAAATGAAAAATGTTTTAATTACAAAAGAACAAGAAGTACATGGTTTCGAATTCATCCTTGAAACTAGTTTAATTATTTTGATGTGGTGACAATACTTTTTGTTTTCTGAATGAATGCTTGAACAGTGCATATGTCTTTTGAAATTGTTGTTTATGAATGTTAAATATGTTGGCTCTTGAAGAATGATGAAAAAGGAGACATGTTATTTGATAATCTGAAAAATCATAAAAATGTTTTTTGAAGCAAGAAAAAGCAGTGAATACAAAAGCTTGCGAAAAAAAAGAAAAGAAAAATGGCGAAAAAAAGAGAAAGAAAAAGAAAAAGCAAGCAGAAAAAGCCAAAAGCTCTTTAAACCAAAAGGCAAGAGCAAAAAGCCAATAGCCCTTAAAACCAAAAGGAAAGGGTAAAAAGGATCCAAGGCTTTGAGCATCAGTGGATAGGAGGGCCTAAAGGAACAAAATCCTGGCCTAAGCGGCTAAACCAAGCTGTCCCTAACCATGTGCTTGTGGCGTGAAGGTGTCAAGTGAAAAGCTTGAGACTGAGCGGTTAAAGTCAAGGTCCAAAGCAAAAACAGAGTGTGCTTAAGAACCCTGGACACCTCTAATTGGGGACTTTAGCAAAGCTGAGTCACAATCTGAAAAGGTTCACCCAATTATGTGTCTGTGGCATTTATGTATCCGGTGGTAATACTGGAAAACAAAGTGCTTAGGGCCACGGCTAAGACTCATAAAGTAGTTGTGATCAAGAATCAACATACTGAACTAGGAGAATCAATAACACTATCTAAATTCTGAGTTCTCATAGATGCCAATCATTCTGAACTTCAAAGGATAAAGTGAGATGCCAAAATTGTTCAGAGGCAAAAAGCTACTAGTCCCGCTCATCTAATTGGAGCTAAGTTTCATTGATATTTGGAATTTATAGTATATTCTCTTCTTTTTATCCTATTTGATTTTCAGTTGCTTGGGGACAAGCAACAATTTAATTTTGGTGTTGTGATGAGCGGATAATTTATACGCTTTTTGGCATTGTTTTTACATAGTTTTTAATATGATTTAGTTAGTTTTTAATATATTTTTATTAGTTTTTAAATAAAAATCACATTTCTGGACTTTACTATGAGTTTGTGTGTTTTTCTGTGATTTCAGGTAATTTCTGGCTGAAATTGAGGGACTTGAGCAAAAATCAGATTCAGAGGTTGAAGAAGGACTGCAGATGTTGTTGGATTCTGATCCCCCTGCACTCAAACTGGAGTTTCTGGAGCTACAGGAGTCCAAATAGTGCGCTCTTAATTGCGTTAAAAAGTAAGTATCCAGGGCTTTCCAGCAATATATAATAGTCCATACTTTGCCCGAGTTTAGATGACACAAACTGGCGTTCAACCCCAGCTCTCTGCCCTATTCTGGAGTTAAACACCAGAAACAGGTTCCAAAGCAGAGTTAAACGCCAGAAACAGGTTACAAACTGGCGTTTAACTCCAAGAAAGACCTCTACACGTGAAAGCTTCAATGCTCAGCCCAAGCACACACCAACTGGGCCCGGAAGTGATTTTCTGCATCATTTACTCAATTCTGTAACCCTAGTAACTAGTTTAGGATAAATAGAACTCTTTACTGTTGTACTAGGGGTCTTTTTCCCTAATTTCGAATTCATATGCTATTTGGGGAGGCTGGTCATTCGGCCATGCCTGGACCTTGTTCTTATGTATTTTCAACGGTAGAGTTTCTACACACCATAGATTAAGGTGTGGAGCTCTGCTGTTCCTCATGAATTAATGCAAAGTACTACTATTTTTCTATTCAATTCAAGCCTATTTCTTCTCTAAGATATTCATTCGCACTCAAGAATATGATGAATGTGATGATTATGTGACGCTTATCATCATTCTCACTTATGAACGCGTGCCTGACAAACACTTCCGTTCTACATGCAAACAAGCTTGAATGTATATCTCTTAGCCTTCTGATCGTGAGATCAGAGTCTTCGTGGTATAGGATAGAACTATTGGCGGCCATTCTTGAGGTCCAGAAAGTCTAAACCTTGTCTGTGGTATTCCGAGTAGGATCCGGGAAGGGATGGCTGTGACGAGCTTCAAACTCGCGAGTGCTGGGCGTAGTAACAGACGCAAAAGGATTACTGAATCCTATTCCATTATGATCGAGAACCAACAGATGAATAGCCATGCGGTGACAGCACATCTTGGACCATTTTCACTGAGAGAACGGGAAGTACCATTGACAACGGTGATGCCCTACACAAAGCTTGCCATAGAAAGGGGTGGGAATGATTGGATGAAGACAGTAGGAAAGCAGAGGTTCAGGAGGAACGAAAGCATCTCTATACGCTTATCTGAAATTCTCACCAATGACTTACATAAGTATCCCTATCTTTATTTTACGTGTTATTTATCTTTTAATTATTAAAAATCCATAACCATTTGAATCCGCCTGACTGAGATTTACAAGGTGACCATAGCTTGCTTCAAGCTGACAATCTCCGTGGGATCGATCCTTACTCACGTAAGGTTTATTACTTGGACGACCCAGTGCACTTGCTGGTTAGTTGTGCGAAGTTGTGACAAAGTGTGTGAATTACGTTCCGAGCACCAAGTTTTTGGTGCCATTGTTAAGGATCACAATTTCGTGCACCAGCCACGCGTCAAGCTTGTCTAGCTCTTCAATTCTACCCAAACAAAACAGTAAGTAAATCGTGTTTTCCTAGCTCCATTTCTGCTGGTATATTAATTTTCGGTTTAAGGTTTGAGGAACTCAATTCCTTGATGATTTTCATGTTTTAGGGGTCTACTAGACTTGATTCCTTGTGGGTATTGCTCAAGAATCAGTGGGTAAAGGTAAGAAATCTCAAACCCTGATGAAATTTCTGAATTTAGGAATTTGGGTATTGAGTTGTTGTGTTTAGATGTGGTAATTGTGGTTTAGGTAGTGTGTATATGAATGTTGATGCTTGTTGAAGCTTATTGGTGATTTTGGAAGCTTTGAAGTGGAGTTGTGATGCCAAAAATCTGAGCTTGGTGGTGTTGGAGCCCCAAGAGCTTGAGGAAAAGTGAAATTAAAAGTGTTCTGTGTTGAGTGGGGAATCGGCCAAGGTATGGTTTCGGTTTCTGATATCTAAAATGTAATGTGGTGTGAAAACTTAGGCTAGAGATCCTAAGATAGGATTTGAACTATTGATGTTGATTGATTGAGATAAATTGTGTTGTTATGCATGTGTTTAGTGGATTGTGGAATATGATGTGGATTAAATTGAAAATACGTGGATAATGATAGAATGATTGTCAATGGTGATAATTATTGGTAAGGCATGTGAAGTTGTATGTGATATAATTGGTATGCTTGAATGTTTGTAAGATTGGTGCCTTGTTGGTAAGTATGCTTGGGAGTGGGATATTGATATGTGCATATGTATGATGATTGATGAAATTGAATGTTTGTTTGGAAATTGAGGTAGGGAAGGATGATTATGAAATGAATTATTGAATTGAGATTGGTTAAATAGGGAAGAACTGGTGTGTTTAGGGTTGAATGAGGTTTGGAAATGATTGATGTTGGAATGGTTGAGTTTTGGTTGATTTTGAAAGAAATTGGGAGGTGTACGTTTTGGAAAATTGGAGGTTTATGAAGTTGGTAAAAATGAAATTTTAGTGAACTTCAACGGATCATATCTCAAGCTATTGTTTTTGGAATTTGATGCTTTTATATCAAAAGAAAGATAATTTCACAAGCTTTAAAATGGTTTAACTTCGGTGGAAATCTGAATTTTGTGGAAGGAGATATGATCGTTGGAAGTTTGGACCAAAAATCTGAATTCTGCAACTTCTGCAGAATTTCTAATTTCTGGTTTGTGTGCGCATGAACACCCTATGAAATTTTGAACCTGTGCACATGCACAGCCTTGTGTGTACGCACACGTGGGGGCAGGGCTACTGATGGGAGCGCTAGCACACCCTGCGTGCACACACAACCAACAAAGGTTTGCGAGCTGTGCGTACGCACAGACCTGTGCATACGCACGCACACGTTGGGAATGACATCCTGTTCATGGCGCTAACACACCTTGTGCGCGCACTCAACCTTGGAAATTTAATTTTCTGTGCGTACGCACATAGCCCTGATCTTTTCTAAAGCTTTTCTTTTCAAGCCTTTCGCATTCCCAACAAGCTTGTAACCCTCCAAGGTGTTATTTCACACTTATAAGCCCCTGATTCTCCCTTTGAATCTTAGATCAATGTAGAATGCCTAGTGATTGAGAGGAAGCTAGGGAAGAGGGTACCTTGTGGATGAAAAAAGGGGATATAATGAGAAGTTATGACTAGTGATGAGGTTATGAGTTGTTGAGGAGGATGGTGGAGTGTTGTATATATGGTATGAGCCGAATGGCTGTGTGTGATATAAGCCAAATGGCTGTGTGTGATGATGGTTTATGGCTGATTATGAAATGTGATTTTAAGCCGACTGGCTGTGATAAATTATAAATTATGGCTGGAAATGAAAATGTGAATGTGAATGATTGTTGTATCCAAAGCTCTCTTTCTCGAAAGTGCGACCCCAGAGAGATGGTGGAAGGTGAGGATCCCCTTCTTTGTTCCTCCTGGTATTGTAAAATCGCCCTCAGCGAGATGGTAGGAGGTTAGGATCCCCTCCTTGGTTCCTCCTGGGCATATGAGAACATACCTCCTTGGTTGATGCAAGGGCTATGCTTTCGCCCCACTTGCTCCAGGTTGGTTAGTATAGAGGCTCCCCGGGTGGACGCAAGGGTTGTGGTTTCGTCCCACTTGCCCTGGGTTATGATAAGTGATGATATGATCATAAGGAATGATTATGGAATGTGTATGGATGGATGAAAGCAGTGACTAGCCACCATGTGCTCCAGGTTGAGACTCGATACTCTACTGACCCTATGTCATAAGTGTGGCCGGACACTGTGAAAGGTCCGGATGAGCTCACCCCCGTGATAAACACCAAGAGTGGGTGTTGTATGATTATGATTATGATTATGATTATGAATATGTTATGATTGAGAATTTCTCGAGTTAGGGATGCACGACAGAGGGACCGTCCAATGGTTAGTTACCAGGACTTGTCGAGTTGGCTCTATAACCGACAGATGAGACTCATCAGCCACTAGGACAGGAATGCATCATATGCATCTATATGCCTTGTTTGGATTGCCCAAGTGATTGCATAACTAAATGCTACTTGATTATCAGCTATATTTGATTCCTATTTATTATTTCTCTGTTTGTAATAATTGTGTTTGTTGCATTTGGTTTCGTTGGTGGTTGGGAGGTTTGAAAAAGTTGGAACGGGGAGTTTTAGATAGCTCTGAAGGCCCTTAGCTAGTTGCCTATTTTAATTTCATGGTTTAGTTATGTTTTAAGCTTTAATTATATGTTGGAAGTTCTAGGATTGCCTTTGGCTTTCCCAGGACATTATATGTTAGATATGTGGGCACTGTTACCATGCTGAGAACCTCCGGCTCTCACCATGCGGATTTTGTGGTTTTCAGATGCAAGATAGGCGGCACCTCGCTGAAGCATGCTGGGAGCTTCTGATGTTGCGAAGATCTGTATCTTTTGGGTTTATTTTGGTTATTCGTATTTGTTTAGATACTTATTGTCTCCACCTATTATATATATGTTGTATTAATTCCTCTTAGAGATGATTTTGGAGACTCAGGCTTTGTAACTCTGTATTTTGGGTTTTTTTTTTGGGTTTTCCTATATATCTATATATGTATATACACTTATTCGCTCGGGCTAGTTTATCTTCGCGAGCCGAGTCTTGAGTTTCGTTACATATATTTTGGAACTCTTGGTATATCAACTCCTTAGCTTGTTCTATCTTGTGTTGTCTGCTTTATCGCTTTCGTGAGCGTTACACTTTTTGATTTATCGATTTTTGTTTTATCCCTTTCTTCAAAGGCTCCTAGATATAAGTCTTTTTCACTATATTATATATTAAATTTTTATTTAGAGGTCGTAGTGCCTCACCACCTATGTTTTACATCCTAGGTGTAAAGCTCTGTGTGGTAGGGTGTTACACCAACAACTTATGTTGTTTTGTGAAATTTTTTATGTTTAGGGTATTGACTTCCTGGGTCCATTTCCAAACTCGAATGGTTTCTTATATATTTTGTTAGCTGTTGACTATGTTTCTAAATGGGTGGGAGCAATTCCTACCCGTACTGATGATGCTAACGTTGTTGTTTCTTTTTTTAGGAATAATATTATTTGTCGTTTTGGATCACCACGAGTAATCATGAGTGATCAAGGCTCTCATTTTTGTAACAGAAGAATGATAAGTTTGCTGAAGAAGATGGCATCATTCACATGGTGGAGACGGCTTACTATCCTCAAACCAATGGGCAAACCGAGGTGTCTAATAGAGAAATCAAGTGCATACTGGAGAAGATTGTTAAGCGTCATAGAAGGGACTGGAGCTCTAGGCTTGAAGATACGCTTTGGGCTTATAGGACAGCTTACAAGACACCCATCGGAATGAGCCCATTCCGCCTAGTCTACGAAAAGGCTTGTCACCTTCCGGTAGAGGTGGAAGACAAAGCTTACTGGGCTGTGAAAGAATGCAACTCAGGACTGGGAGGAGTGATGAGTGGACTTTTGTGTGGTCTAGAATTCACAATTGAAATCTCGTTGCAAGTATAGTTTCTAAACCAACAATAGTCCTTTCATACAAAAGATTGTTTGTCACAAGTAACAAACCCCTAAATTTATAAACCGAAGTATTGAACCTCGGGTCGTTCTCCCTAGGAATTGCAATAGAGTGTTCTTGTTATTGGTTATGAGGTATCGTTTGGGTTTTTTGGAATAATAGGCAAGAAATATAAATGGCAAGGAAAATAAACTAACAACTAACAAATCTCTTGGCAAGGAATGAGAACTAGAAGTCCTATCCTAGTTATCCTCCTCAATTGTGACCACAATTTATCCATTGCTACCACTTAGTTAACCTCTAACCATGAAGAAAAGTCAAGTGGATGAATCAACTTGATTCCACAAGTCCTAGTCAACTCCTAAGGGAAAGACTAGCTTTAGTGGTATCCAAATCAATTAGCAACTTCTAATTATCAATCAACAAAGGAATTAGATAACTCAAGCATTACTAATTACTCCACCTAGGCCAAGAGGAATAGAATCTACACTAAAATCCAACCAAGCATTTCATCAAACACTTGGAAGGCATGAAAGGAAAGCAAAGTAGATTGATAACAACAATCAAATCTAACAACAATTATTGCAAAAAATTAATAGCAACAATAAAAAGTGATTAAAAGAAATACAATTATTATGAATTACCTCAACTTGAATTGAAAGAAAATGGAAGAAGAATGAGTAGATCTACAACAAAATATAGAAGCAATATAAAGGAAATTACAACAAAAGAATAGAAGAAGATGATTGCAACAACAAAGAATTAAGAAGTAGAAGAAGAGGGAAGCATGAATGAAAACCTAGATCTAGATTATTGCACTAAACCTAATCCTAATCCTAATTCTAGAGAGAAGTGAGAGCTTCTCTCTCTAAAACTACTCTAAACTAATCCTAATGAGTGTAAATGATGAGTGTTGATTCCCTTCAATCCTTGGTCTTTTAAATGCATTTTGGCGCCAAAGTTGGTTGCAAATTGGGCCCCACAGCTCCTCAAAATTGCTGGGCACATTTTCTATTAAAATATCATGTGCGGCCACCGACGCATATGCGTACGGTGCGCGTGCGCGTGGATGAAGATATCCAAATCTTTGGCTTTTTCATTGTGTTCTCCACTTTGCATGCTTTCCTCTCCATTCCCTTGATCCATTCCTAGCCCTTTTCAACCTGAAATTACTTAACAAACAGATCAAGGCATCTAGTGAAATCAAAGGTTAATTAAATTTAGCTAATTAAGGACTAGAAAGCATGTTTTCACACTTAAGCATAAATTGGGAGACAATCATGAAACCATGCTATTTCATTGGATAAATGTGGGTTAAAAGGTTATAAAATCCTCTAAATTCAACACAAGATAAACCCTCCAAATGGGGTTTATCAACCTCCCCACACTTAAACCAAGCATGTCCTCATGCTTAAACCAAGAGAAAGCAAAGGATATCAACATTTATTTAATGAGATCTAACTAAATGCACCTATCTATATGAATGCAACTAAATGCAAAATGATTCTACCTACTTGGTTAAAAATAAATCAATCCTCCAAGACATACATGCACAAGTAGGGCTAAGGTCCCATGACGACTCATGAATCCTACCAATTTAAATATCAAGATAAAGTACAAGTAGACTTGCAAGAAGAATGCTCATGAAAGCCGAGAAGCAAGGAATTGAGCATCGAACCCTCACAGGAAGTGATTGCACTCTAGTCGCTCAAGTGTGTAGGGTCGATTCTCTCAATTCTCCCCTAATCATGCTTTCTAAGATTTGTTCTTCTTCTAACAATCAACATTTATTCAATGCATGCATACAAGTATCATGAGGTCTTTTCATAGGTTGTAATGGGGCTAGGGTCAAGGTAAGGATGCATATTTGGTCAAGTGAGCTTGAAATTTGAATCTTTGATAAGCTTAAACTTCCCACCTAACCTATGACATCCTATACAATTTCAAAGCTAACCTAACTCATTTTTCTCACTTTTTCACATACTCATGTATTCCTTTTCATTTCACAACACTTATGCATTGACCCTTATTGAGCTTTTCTTTGGGGTATTTTGTCCCCTTTTATTTCTTTCTTTCTCTTTGTTTCTTTCTTTTTCTATATTTTTTTTCTTTTCTTTTTAATATATATTTTTTTCTTTTTTCTTTTCTTTTCATCTTCTTTTGTTTTTTTCATTTTTTTTTCTTTCTTTCAAACTATATACATGAACATCAATGCATAAGGTCTATATATTTAGTCAATACATGAGCATGTACCCAATACCCAATATTTTCAACAAAAATACAAACTACCCTCTTTATTCAACCAATGTCCCAAGGTTCCCACACTTGAATGATACACACACACTAGCCTAAGCTAATCAAAGATCCAAATAAGGACATTTATTGTTTTCCGCTTTAGGCTTGTATTGTGCTAAATTAAGAACAAGTGGGTTAATCGTAGGCTCAAATTGGCTAACAATGGAAGATAAAAGGTAAGGCTATTTGGGTAAGTGAGCTAAATGAAACAATGGCCTCAATCATATAAATGCATGAATACACAAAATAATGGACATAAAGAATCAAACAAATCAAAGATTACAATCATAGAAAGAGAATAATGCACACAAGAAGGAAAAATAAGTGGTTATAAGATGTAACCACACCATTAGGCTCAAATCTTACAAGCTTGTGTTCTTATCTCAAAACCATGTTCCAAAATAAATTCTTTCAAACAAGTTCAACAAAAAATTTTCAAATTGGTAGGGTGCCCTAAAAATAATTTCCTTGGAAAAGACATCATCACCCTAACCAAGTAGTCCTAACAGGAAAGAAGTGGTAAAAATATGTACAAATTCTAACTAACATGCAAACTATCATGTAATGCAACAACTATCTAATGAAGAAAATAAAAAAAATTGGTGTTGAAAAGGAAATTGTTACCCATGGAGATCGGTCGAACAACCTCCCCACACTTGAAGATTGCACCGTCCTCGGTGCATGCAAAGAAGAGCAAAGTGGACGGGTTGCTACAATTGAAGAGCTTCCTCGAAAGAATGTGCGAATGACTCATTTGTTGCGCCCCTTTAAAATCTTTTCTTTTTCTTCCTTCCTTGGTGGCCAACCTAAAAGGAGAGAAAAAAGAAAGAAAATTAAGCCTATAACAAAGATATCAAAGCAAAGAGAACATAGGCGGGGGCTAATGCCAAATAAGGGTAAGGTTCTCACTACATGGTAGCTACAACATGTGAGTAAGAAAACAATGTAGGCAAAGGGCATATGAACTAACACTTGATGCAAGAGTAAAATCAGAGCATGAAGAACATATTGAGCATCAAGTTCAAATAAGAAAGAGTGGGTCATGAAAAGCAATATTAGGTCATATCAATGCACAAAGACACAAGAGTCATATAAGATTAAGTATTGATTTAAAAGTTTCATCACCCAATAATATCAAACAAGTCAAGAGGCACCAAAATAATGCAAGAAATTCTCAACGATTGAATAGGAAAATTCAACACCATTATTAAAATAAGAAACTTAAAAAAAAGAAAATTGCAACAAGCTATAAAATCAAAATTAAAATGCAATGAATGAAAGTAAGTAAATGCAATAAAAGAAAATGGAAGAAAAGAAAAAAAAATATATTTTTTTTTTATATTTTAGTTATTTTTTTTTAATTTATTTTTTTTTCAAGAGAGAAAAAAGAAAGGTAGAAAGAAAGAAGACGAAAAGAAGAAAGAAGAAGAAAAGAGAAAGGAGAAAGGAGGAAAATAGGGTGCAAATCCACGCGTACGCACGCATGGCGCGCGCGCGTCGATGTTTTTTTCTTTTCGAGAGTGACGCGTATGCGTCATGTACGCATACGCGTCAGTGGTTTTGTGCCAAAGGCACAATGCGCGCACAGCGTTCACACATCTCTCGAGTTTTTGGCTTGGGGGTGGAATTTCTCAATCCACGCGTACGCGTACATGGCGTGTGCGCCCGGATTGGCGAAAATGCTTGATGAACGCATACGCGCGCAGTGCGCGTACGCGCGGAGGGTGCCCTTTTTTTTCTAAAATTTTTCTATGTTTTTGCATCATTTCAAACCTCCAAACAGCTACCAAAATACCCGAAAACCTTATTTAACATACTAAACTACCAATTAAACTCAACAAACTAAACAAAACATGAAATCAAACATATTCTACCAATATTTACAAAAGAAAAAAATGAAAAGATATCCAAGGTGCGCGTACGGTGCACGTGCGCGTGGATGAAGATATCCAAATCTTTGGCTTTTTCATGTGTTCTCCACTTTGCATGCTTTCCTCTCCATTCCCTTGATCCATTCCTAGCCCTTTTCAACTTGAAATTACTTAACAAACAAATCAAGACATCTAGTGGAATCAAAGGTGAATTAAATTTAGCTAATTAAGGACTAGAAAGCATGTTTTTACACTTAAGCATAAATTGGGAGACAGAATGTGGGTTAAAAGGTTATAAATTAAGCATAAATTGGGAGAGTAGAAACCATGCTATTTCATTGGATAAATATGGGTTAAAAGGTTATAAAATCTTCTAAATTCAACACAAGATAAACCCTCCAAATTGGGTTTATCAAGGAGCCAGAATTGAAAGGAAGTTGCAACTAGAGGAATTAGAGTTACTTCGACTAGAAGCGTATGAGAACTCAAGGCTCTACGAGGAAAAAGTGAAGGTGGTACATGACAAGAACATAAAGAGAAAAGAGTTTAGACCTGGGGATCAAGTTCTTCTCTACAAATCAAGGTTGAGGTCAATGCCAGGCAAGCTGAGGTCAAGGTGGGATGGACCCTACGTGGTGGAGAAGGTGGAACCGTACGGAGTTGTCCACCAAAGTCACCCCTCAAGCCCCACCTTCTTCAAGGTCAATGGCCACCGTTTGAAGCTATATTATGGTGTGAAGATGAAGAACAACAAGGAGCTGGAGATCTTCCTCTTGAAGGATCCAGCAAGGGAAGAGGACCGAGCTTATGGACCGTCCAACTTAAGGACGTTAAAGAAAAGTGCTAGGTGGGAGGCAACCCACCATGGTATGTTCTTCCTTTTTATTAGTTCTATCTTATTTATATCAATGTTAATTCCCAGTTCTACATGTTTACCTTTATTTTGCCTTATATTTAAAAAAAAAAAGGAGTGCATATGACGCGTAAGCGTCAATGACGCGCACGCGTCATGTGGAGGTTCACTCTTTCATATATTAAACATAGAGTTACACTAGAACTGCGCGGGTGGGGTGCTTGTCACACAAATCACCCGACGCGTATGCGTGGCCCACACGTACACGTCACTAGTAAATTTCTGGTTCCACGCGTGTACGTCAGTGACGCGTACGTGTGATGTGAAAAATCGGTGTAATTTGGTACATGGAACAGAGAGTTGTACGGGTATGATGCTGGAGTCGCGTGTCTAGCACGACGAGTGGTCACGCATACGCGTGACCGACCGTTACGCGTCACCTGGATTTTTGCTTACCCACGCGTACGCGTGGGCGACGCGTGCGCGTCATAAGCGCCGCATCACTTAACTCTGCGCGCCGCCCAGAACCCTCTTCTTTCTCTCTTCTATTCTTTCTCTAATCCTAATTATTCTTCATTTTTCTTCTTTCTTCTTTCTACTTCTTCCTTCTTTCTTCTTCCCTTCTCTTACCACCACCGGCGGACTATCTCCAGCGACCACCAACTTCGGCAGCCACAATTTCCTTTCCTTTTTCTCTTCTCTTTCTACCCCTCCTTTTTCATTTTACTCCCATTTAACTCCCTATTATCATCTTCTTTTAAGGTTTCTTTCCTTCCTTTCTTCTACTCTTTCACTCTTCTTTTATTTCTTGTACTTAATTATTTTATTTAATTTTCATTCTATATTAGCTTTGTTATTTGTAATTTCTTTTTCATTCTTTTATCTTGCATTTTTATGTTGGTGTTGGAGTTTTATTTGGGTGATTATTTTGCTATGTCTTAGCTTGTATGTGTTATGAGGTGTGCTTTGACAATTGACATTTTATTTTGGGTCTCATATACACTTGGATTAATTACCTTACCTCTTATTTTTAATTTGCACACCAAGTGTTTGTGAAAAAATTCTCATGGTATTTTGAATTATTTTCTATTTTATTCTCACACTTTAATGCCTATTTTTCACAACCCTTGCAATCCATGTGTATTGAGTTTATTATTCATTAATTGTCATCATAAAAAAAAGTGCTCATTATTTTGTTGCATGTGACTATTCATGTTGTTATTGATGCTTGAGCTATTCTTCTCATGCTTGTTACTTGCATGCTTTTATCCCTCTTGTATCTAGTTGTTATGATATGCCTTCATGATTTTAATTGATGTCTTCCTTGCATGTTGTAGCTACCATCTATTTAAGACACTATCTTTTTCTTGGCATTCATTATCACTTTGACTTTCTTCATTCCAGTTTTTAGCTATTTATATTTGACATTCCTTCTCTTTCTTCCTTCTTCAGGATGGCCATCAAGAGAAGAAAAGAGAAGGCTTCTAACAAGACACCGGCGAAGAGAGAAACTAAAAGAGCACCAGCTAAGCCACAACCATCCACAAGAGTCAAGCCACCTACTAAGCGGGTGAAGAGGACCATCCGAGTTGATGAAGTGGAAAAGGCATTTCCCACACGGAACTCCGCACGGTTCACTAACCGTTACTATGAGCAGATGTTCCCCGTCTTAGCAGAGAGAAATTACCATAATGAGCATCTCCTCATTCTTCCAGCGCACTTCATTGACTTTATGGTGCCCCGCATTGAAAGGAGACAGTGGGATTCTTAAGGAGGCAGCCGCGAGAAGCTAATCTCTCTTGCGTAGTTGAATTCTACGCCAACTATCACTCGTCTACCCTGCAGTCAGTCTAAGTGCGCCAAAAGCAAGTCCCTATCTTAGAAGGTGCCATTCAGAGAGTACTGGATCTTCCACCTAGCCCAGAGGGGGTGGATGCTAATAAACCCATATTTCATGAGTTCATTTGTGCTTAATTAGAGTGATTTATTCAACTCTTCACCTACTTATTCACATTAATTGCATGGTTTTACTTTCCCTTCCTTATTATGTCATATTGTGAAAAACATGTTTCCTAAGCTTTAAAATCAATTAATTTAATTACCTTTATTTCCATTCGATGCTGTGATTAGTGTGTTGAGTAGTTTTAGATTTTCTAAGGCAGAATGACTTAAAGGACGGAAAAGGAAACATGCAAAAATGGAAGGAGAAAGCAAAACGGAGCTTTGAAGGAAACTGGTATTCACGCGATCGCATGGATGACGCGATCACGTGCCAAGCACGAATCAGCAGCGACGCGGCCGCATGACTGACGCGACCGCGTGACAAGGAAAAGCTCCAAATAACACGACCGCGTGACCCACGCGGACGCGTGACAGGGGCCACATATCAGAATTTACAGAATACGCCCCCAGCGAATTCTGAAGCCCTTTTTGGCCCAAATCCAAGTACAGACAGCATAGACCAGAGGTTATAAAGTGTAGGAATGCATCCATTCAGGGAGAGCTCACATATTTTACTTTTCAATGATTTAGATTTAGTTGAGAGGGAGATTTTCTCTCTCTCTCTTTTAGGATTTAGGATTTCTTCTTGTTTTAAGAGTAACTCTGGATCCCAGGTTTAATGTTCTTTTATTTTTAGTTTTATTTATTCCAACATTTGAATTGATTATTATAATTTGATTTATGAATTATTCCATGTCATAGATTGTTCTTTAAATTAATGATATTTGAGGTATTTTCAATTTATGATTGTTCTCTTTGATTTAAGTTACCATTGCTTCCCATCCAAGGATATTTTTATTATTCTATCAATTTTACTTTTTCCCCTTTTGGTTCTGGTTAAGGATTCAGTAACTCAACAGTTATTAAACTCAACATAATTGATAATCATTATCTTGCTAATTGAGCTGAACTTAAGTAATCCCAACCTTTTCTTAGGAAATAAATAGGATTCAAAGGCCAGATTAATTAGTCCATTGACTTTCCTTTGCCCTAGTAAAGGTTGACCAAGTGGAGTTTAGATTCAACTTTCATTATAGTTGAGAGAGATAACTAAGTTGGACCTCTAATTTCCCTTATCTTGCCAAAAATTGTTTTATAGTTATTATTTATTTTTAATTGCCATTTAATTCACTCGTCATTTAAATTACTTGCCTCTCACCTTCTAAACCCCGATTACAACCATTATAACCAATAATAAGAACATACTTCCTCGCAGTTCCTTGAGAAGATGACCCGAGGTTTGAATACTCGGTTAACAATTTT
>NC_029785.2:91208078-91210950 GCF_000816755.2 Arachis ipaensis
CTAATCAACCCTTTTGGCAGCAACACCCTCCGAGATATCTTGGACAAAGACCATTCTACCGTGCATACCCAGCTGAAAGACATGGTGGACAACCTTGTAACTACCAACAAGCCCCACCCCGTGCATATGAACCATCCTTTCAACATAACCTCGATCCACCACACTCACAAGCTTCTCTTCACCATTCGCCATCATATGATCCTTCCTTACCCCAATACCAATCCAATCGTTCCCAATCATCACCACTTTCCTTTGTATCATGTCCAAGTCCGGCAAACCGCGAAGCAGAGGATCGCCTAAAAAAAACAGTAATTAAATTTCAAACAACCATTCAACAACTGGAGCAAGCACTAATTCAATAGGCCACTAGGCACTCAAATATACAAGGATCAACCACAGCTCCATGTGGACAGCCCGATGAAAAGCGTAGGATGAAAGAAATACTAGAGACTCCAGTGGACAAGACAGAGAATGAATTCGTACTAGAACAAGTGAAAGAAGCTGTCATTGTTCTAGAAGAAGAGTTGGTTGAAGATCTAGGAGATGCTAAACTTCCTTGGGAATCCAGAATTGAGGAAAACTCCGTCCAAGATGCTACAGTTGATGCTAAGGAGGATACCGTACAATCTCCAAGGCAAGTCGTTTATGAAGAATCAGACAGAATAATCCAAGAAGCAAATTCCCTTGATGATGATAGTCACAAGTCTAGTTCTCCTAGTGATGAACTTGCGTACGCAAGTGAATTCTCTGAGATCGAAGAATTTTCCCCAAGTGAATATGAGGATGATGCGGAGGTAGATTTCTCTCAACCTCCAATCTATGACTCGAGTGATGAGGAAGACATAGAAGACTTTGACCAGGATACAGATACAATTGAAGATCTTTGCAAAGAAGTGCAAGAATTCACAGAAGAGCACAAGGAAATGGAACTTGCAGAACCACCAAAAACACCTATCCCAAGGCCATTACCACCTAATACAAGCTTCAAGTGGGTATAATCCTTAACTTATAATTTTACTTATTCACTTGAATATGGTTTGCTTGAAACAGATGGCCAGCTTAGAGCTCTCTGCGGCTTTAAGAGTAAGAGGGAAAGGGCTCGTACTCAGAGCTGGTGCACCAGGTTCAATAAGGTTCCACGCTTCACCTCGAAGTACACGGATTGGTATCATGCTAAATTTCATGGATCACGGAGAACGTTTGGTCACCACGGTGAGATTCTACTTTTTAAACCGCCCGGATGGAAACATGTAGATCAAGACGGAGGCGGATTTAAAAGCAAGGCATGGAATCCTGGACTCTATCCTGACATTCGTAGTCCCGGGAGCCTGAAAATCTGTTTGGAGCTGCTCAGAAGCTTTGCTTGCTTGGTTTGGGACCCCGGAGGCTATCGGCATTCACAACACCAAACTTAAAGCTTGCTTGTCCCCAAGCAAGAAAAAAAAATTTATTGAGAAGAAAGGATGAAATGGAAGAGGATGTTCATGCTAGCAGAGTATTATTGATAGTTCATGGGATTTTGTGTGGATATGTAAATACTCACTTCTTATTGACTCCTAAGCCTAGAAAGCCTCTTTCAAGCTTCAAGTAACATACTGCTATGACCTCTCATTATTCCTTTATCCTTGGCTATTATCTTGTTCATGAGCTTTATTTGAGTGTCATGTGTAGCAAGTTCATTTCCTTTTCTTTATACTTGACACATTATTCACTATAGACACTTGGCTTACATTCCTTCTTAAAACATTGATGCCCAGCACCTCTTTGGGCTGCTAAATGCCTTGTAGTTAGGTTGCTCTTGAAAGTGGACTTTCAGCTGATGATCCCGGGTTAGTTAACCCAAGTCACCGAGTGTTGATGCACTCCAAAGAACTTAGTAGTCCAAGCAGATCCTAATACAAAGACACCACAGGCATATATTCTAAGGTTCAAGCTATTGGTGTCCTGCTTTGTTTCTTTTTATTTTTCTTTTGTTCTGCCACTTTTTGGCTATTTCTTTTTTTCCTTTTTTCTTTCTTTTTGTTTTTCTTTCTGACCAAGGATTTTTATTTGATTGAGATTCATAGACAGTAGCTACTTTCTATTTAAGAGGAGACATCCTAGTGTTCTTATTCATTAAAGGTGAGCTACTATACAATCACACACATACCACCACTTACTTTTATTTTACTTCTATCTAACAGAGAACTATTTCACTTCACATTCAAACATTTCTTTTATTGAATTAAATATGCAGGGGACAAAGCATGCTTTTTGTTAAGTGAAAGTAAACACACAAGCACACACTTAGACTAGCTTACTTATTTTAAGAAAAACAAACATAATGCAAAGACTACTAACTAGAATGACTACTAATGATGCAAGGACTACTTAAACAAATAGGATGCATAATTACTAAACTAATAGTTACTGTCAAGATGAGCCTATTCAAACTTCCAGTTTAGAGTAATTCAATGCTGATAGAGTTAAGTAACACTACAACCTCTTGGTGGCTTCTTCTTCTTACTCTTAGCTAATGGTGTGTAGCCCTTCCAAGAGAGTGATTGAATTCTTGCAGAGTTAATGGAAGTTGCTTGTTTCTCAAGCCCTTAGGTAATTGGTTAGTGTGCAAGACTTTCCTGTAGGCTTTTGAACTTACTTTGGTGTGTGAACACCAAACTTAGTCCCTTGCCATTGCCTCTGATGCATCAAGTTAACCGCATGTGAAATCCTTGTGTCTTTGCTAAAGGCAATAAAACTAAAAACTAGAAACAGACAATGATTAAATGATTCATCTGATTGCTTGGAGCTAGCAACCCTTTATGCAGAAGGTGAGAATGTATTTTTAAATGAGATTTCGGTGGAACACCAAACTTAGAATCCTTCATTCTCC
>NC_029785.2:91211159-91241978 GCF_000816755.2 Arachis ipaensis
TGTCTCTTGGGAAGGATTCCAACCATTGAGTGGCTTTGTCTTTGAGGGAAAATGGAAATAGCAGCAATTTGTAACTGTCAGGATGCACACCATTGGTCTTCACTGTGTTACATATCCTCAGGAAGGTGGATAGGTGCTGGTTTGGATCTTCCAAGGGGCCTCCTCCATAAGAACAGTTGTTCTGCACCAAGGTGATGAGTTGGGGCTTCAATTCAAAGTTATTTGCATCGACATTTAGGGTAAGGATGCTACTCCCACAATGCCTTGGATTAGCAAATGTATATGAAGCCAAGACTCTCCTCTGGGGTTGACCATTGTTGTTGGCCATTCTCACTGGTGGATTTGTTGGATTTGTTGAGTGTTCCTCCAATTCATGATATTCTTCATCTGATTCTTCCTCTCCAGCAACATCTTTTTCTCTTGCTTCTCTTCTTAGCCTTCGGAGAGTTCTTTCGTCTTGTTCATGAAAGGTGGGTGTGGTTCTTCTTGTACCTGACATACAAGCAGAACATAAGAAACACACAAACCAGTGACACTTCAATCTACTGCTAGAATGAAGTTTTAGTTAGCTTAAGCAAAGATTCAAACAGTTAGTGGGTTAGTCAAAATTAGAGAAAAATAAAGAAAAAGTGCTTGATCTAGATCACCACCTCACTTAATCATTGTCAATCTAATCAATCCCTGGAAACGGCTTTGACCAAGCTTTGAGTGGACTGAGCAATTGCTTGTATGGCTGCCTCAAGACTTGAAATTCTACTTTCATGATGGTCTATTGGTGGTATGATGGGGGTGGAATGTGGTTGCTGGAAGTTATTTGTAGGGTTGTTTTGTGGGTGGAATGTGGATGTGGAAGGTGGATGATGGTTGTTTTGGTTAATGACTGAATTATCGGGTGGATAATAGCTGGAATTTGGGTGGTCATTTTGGGGTTTTCTATATGGATTGTGGGTTATGTTTTGCTGGTTGTTGTTCTGGTTGTTTCTTGAGTTGTTTTGGTTTGAATTCCTTTGCCATGGTTGTTGGTTTTGAGTGTGGTTATCTCCCCATCTGAGATTTGGGTGGTTCTTCCAAGGTGTGTGGCGCCAACGTTAGCCCAAAAGTTAGGGGCTAACGTTGGCGCAAAGTTTTGCTTCCCCTTTGTGTTTTTCATGTGCCAACGTTAGCCCAAAAGTTAGGGGCTAACGTTGGCGCAAAGTTTTGCTTCCCCTTAGTACACTTATGGCGCCAACGTTAGCCCAAAAGTTAGAGGCTAACGTTGGCGCAAACTTTTGCTCCTCCCCTTGTATTTCTCATGCGCCAACGTTAGCCCAAAAGTTAGGGGCTAACGTTGGCGCAAACTTTTGCTCCTTCCCTTGTATTTTTCATGTGCCAACGTTAGCCACCAAGTTAGGGGCTAACGTTGGCGCAAACTTTTGGTGCCCAGGGAGTGATTTTCATGTGCCAACGTTAGCCCAAAAGTTAGGGGCTAATGTTGGGGCTAACTTTTCACCCAAAAGTTTGTGCAAAAGTTTGAGGCTAACTTTTGGTCCAGCTTTTTGCTTCCTGGTTCATTTTCACTTATTCCATTGTCCTCTCTTTACTCCTAGCCATTCCTTCTTGCTTCATCCTTTCTTCAAGCTTTCTTCACCTATCATTAATCAACCAAACACATCAAAGCTATGCTTAAAATCATGAGATATTCATTTTATCATAATATGTGACAATTATAGCATAAAACCTCATGAAATAGCATGAATTCATACATGGTTGATTCAATCAAAGGAAGCATGAAAATCTACCCAAATTAGCTTACTTGTAGCTCAAGAAAGTGCACAATTCAAGTGAAAACAAAAGAAAAAGACTAGTGAAACTAGGCTAAGATGACTTGTCATCAGCATTCCAAGCACTGGTGGCAATTTTTAGACGAATTTAAACATAAACCACCATAACAGGATGCTCCTCCAATGTCCAACTTAAGGACTTTAACTAAAAGTGCTAGGTGGGAGACAACCCACCATGGTATGGTCGCTTCCTTTTCAATTTATTTCTTGTTAATTGCTTTCAATTTTTTTTTCCTTTTTCATTTTAATTTATTAAACCTAGAATTATACATAGCATTCATGTTAATCATTGCATTCTGCATTTTTCATGCATTAAAAAAAAAGGGGAGCACGACGCGACCGCATGCTCCATGCGATCGCGTCATATCGTGAAAAACACTACCCATGCGACCGCGTCACCCACGCGGCCGCGTGATATATATATCGGCGTAAGGATCCAACGAACAGAAAGTTGGGCTGGAATCGTGCGGCTCTTGTGCGTTTCGCACAAATTAGCCCACGCGATCGCATGCCCCATGCGATCGCGTCACATGGCCCCTCTCTGCCATCCACCCCCTTCAGCCAGCAACAACCACCGCCCTCCATTCCCATATCCTCTTCCTCTCTCACTAACCCTAACACCTCCCTCCACCACTGCCCCCTCAGCCGCCACCGCGACGCCGTGCACCACCACCGCGCCGAACGCCGCCACAGCCACGCACCTTCTTCCCTATTCCAGCCCTTCCGCTTACCAGGTTCCGCAACACGCAACCCTTTTCATCCGTTCGTCACTTTTCTGTATTTTTTTATTCCGTTTATGTTCATGATTAGGATAGCTAGACTTTCATGTTGTAGTGGATTTTTAGGTTGTTAGGTAGCTTAGGATGTGGTAAGTGGATCTAGGTCTGTTTACTTGCACTGTTCTTACTTCTGTTTTATCCTATGTGCAAATATGTTGCTGCTATAATCATGTTTCATATGCTGCTTTCTTGTATGTTGCTGCTGTTTACATTGAGTTTTTATGTTTATTTTATATCTATGTACATGCAGCTTGATTTTTTTTAATTCATATGAACTGATATGATTGCTGTTTATTTTCCGGGACAATCCAATTTTAGCCGGAATGCTGCCCAAATTTTTTTTAAAATTTGTTTTCATTCATGTTTTGGTTTGGCATTTCTGAAATCTGTTTTACTCTGCTTTACCCAAACCATTTCATGAATGCTATGGCAGACTTTCTTATCCTCTTTGATTTCCTGGTTCATAACCTGCATTTGTGATTCACTGATTTCAATTTTTGATTTCTTTATTTCTATTCGAATCAGCATCACCCTGTTTTCTTTATTCGATTATGAGTACTTCTATTCTTACCTGTGAATCCTTGTTATATGGAATTTTTTCTATGCCACTTACTTTCCTAACTCACTAATTTTAATTTACTAATTTCTTTTTACCATACTAACCCTCTTGATCTCTTTTCTGATTACTTTTACTTCCTCTAACTTTCTCACTATGGCATATTGATTTTTTTCTTTCCATTTAACATTAATTCAATCACATTTCAATTGCTCATTTTCCTTATTCTATTTTCTCCCTTACCGCTTTGAGTATCCCTTGTTTAATTGCCTATTCGCTTTCCTATTTTTTTATCCATTCCTGGTTTTCTGTTTTTCAGGATGTCTGCCTCACAGAGGAAAGGCAAAGGCAAGGCTACTGGCAAGCGCAAGAGAGGAGATTCCTCCCAGTCCATCATTGCTCTAATGCACGATTCCTCATGGCGGGAGAAGAACTTTACACAGCAGGAAAAAGCTGACCAGCTGCTCCCTTTGACTGATCCTATAAAATTTGCAAACCGGTACTGTGAGCTGAAGTACCCGACTTTTGCAAACTCCAGAAATCTATACCTGGAACGTACCTTGAAGATTCCAGAAGCCCTCCAGCAATACACTACTGAGCAAATCAAGCAACGGGGCTGGTTCTTTCTGGAGAGACCACTGACAGAGGTCAATGCATCTTGGGTCCGGGAATTCTATTGCATCTACTACCTTACTACCCTAAATGCAGTGAACCTAAGGGGAAAGCAAATTCTCGTCACTGAGGAGGCCATAGAGACCATTCTCCAGCTCCCAGCCAAGTTCGATCAGCCAGATGGTTTTGCACAGGCTGAGGAGGACATGGGCCAGATGCAGTTTGACTGGGACGCCGTGAAGGCACAGATAGCTCTCGACCCTGCTGTTCCTTGGGAGATGGGTCAGAACACCACTATGCCTAGAGGGATCAAGAGAGTGTACTTGAATGATGAGGCTCGGCTATGGCATCAGATCTTGAGTAATTTTGTGATGCCGAGTACTCACGAGACGGAGATCCCGGCTACCATGATCACCCTCCTTTGGTGTGTGCTGGAGGGTAAGGACCTTTATCTGCCACGTTTCATTCGGCACTATATGGCCAGGGTCCACGTCCACGGCACCCTCCCTTTTCCGTATCTGATTACACAGCTAGGCCGTCGTGCTAACGTGCCATGGGAGGATGCCGATGAGAGACCACCAGCGGCGGATTGCAGGAAGATCATTCCTCACAGCAGGAACTTCCTTGCTTTGGGCTACAGACCACCACCTGTCACTGCTACTGATGAGACAGTCCCTCCGTCTGCTGGACCCTCTTCATCCACAGCTGCCACAGCTGCCCCTGCTGCCACCACTGCACCTCCACCTGCCTCTGAGCCGGTTTATCACCTCGTGCACCGTCTATTCCGCCAGCTTGATCAGATGGAGCACCGTAACAGGCGCCGGTATGAGAGATTGGAGCGCCGCAGCAGGCGACGCTATTCCATCTGAAGCTGATGATCAGACAGGGCGCCGACATCCCCTCCGAGCCCGACACACCATCAGAGCCATCAGAGGAGGAGGAGGATGAGCACGAGGAGGAGCCTCATTCCCAGGCGGAGACTCATCAGCAGGCAGGCACAGAGCACGCCACACCACAGCAGGAGGCCCCACATCAGCTTGAGGCTGCAGATCCGGAGATCCCGCTCCAGTCAGTCCCTCCTCTACAGCAGCCAGACTCTCAGCGCACCACCACCACAAAGACCCCAGCTACCATCCCTCCTAGTGATGACACTCCTTCACACCCGGCTTGATTGAGCATCGAGGACGATGCTTCATTTTAAGTGTGGGGAGGTCGCCATCTCTGGCGTTTATTTTGGTGAACTACTACATACTTTTTCTTTTATTTTGGATATTTTTCTATATTTTTCTCTTTTTCTTTTATTGTTATTTTCTGAGTACTTATACATTGCTACTTGTGTATTTTACTCTATTTTCTGCATTTTGCAAATTTTGTTCATATTTTAGTTATTTAGTTCATTTTAGTTATTTAGTTTAGTTTGTAATTCTAACTTATTAGTGGATCAATTAGTATAGTTTACCCTTTTTACATAAGATAGCTTAGTTATAGCTTAGTTTAAATTGACAAATATAAAAAAAGAGTAAGCTAGGAACTTAAACATAATAGATTTAGATCCACAAAACTTGTATATAGCATTACATGATGTAGTTAAGCTGACAACATTTCATCAAGGAGGAACATTAAAACTTTAAAAGCCACCCTAAATAATTTTTTATGAGAATAATGGGAATTTTTAACTAAACCTACATACAATATATAAATGATATATGATGCTTGAGTTAGAGAACACAGATCCTGTGAGTCTTGAGCTTAAATTGTATGGTTGCATTCAAACCATAATTTCATTTCTGTGTGTTACATTTCTTTTTATTCTGATGTTCTTTCCTTTGCTTTAATCTATATGTCCAATTATAGAATATAGAATAGATACATACCAAGAAAATGATTGAGGCCATCATTTGATTTTAGCTCACTCACCCCAAATTAGCCTACCTTTTACATCACCCTTGTTAGCTCCCTTGAGCCTTTTAAAACCCCTTTATTCTATTTAGCCAAATTACTAGCCTTAAGCAGAAAAACAAAAGAAAATCCCAAGTAAATCCTTGGTTAGCTTAAGATAGAAAATTATAAATAGAGTAGAATGTGGGAAACCTTTTGGGAACATGGATGATAGAAACAAAAAGGTAGAAAAGTTAAAAGGAATAAAATAAAATTTGGGAAGCATGCTCATGAGAAAATCTAAGTGATTCAATTACCATGTGCATTAAAAAAAAAAGAGAGAGAAAGTTATTTTTTTTCAGCATTTGAATAAAAGGGGATACAAAAGAAATCCCCCAATGTAAAATAAAAACAATCCACATGGGATAAAAATAAAAGAGTGAAACATGAGCATGTAACAATAAGTGGGATAATATGGGAGAATAGGTAAAGAAGTTTTATCTTGCTAGAAATGTATGTTAGGTGAGATCTTAGTCTAATTAAGGATTCGCTTATTAGCTCACTTAACCCTATACATAAATCCTCACCTTTACCTTGGCCCCATTACAACCTTAATTAAAGACCTCATGACTTTTTGGTATGACTATATTCTATAATTGTTGATTGGTTAGATGAAGAACAAAGCTATAGAAATTAAGAATAAAAAGAAAGATGGAGTGAATAAACCCAATAAACACTGAGTGACTAGAGACTAAACACAAAATCCAGTGAGGGTTCAATAACTCATCAACATATATCTGTACTTAATTTACTAATTGTTTTGCAAGTTTGTACAATGTTTTTTTTTCCATCTCATTTGCTAAAATGCTTTATTATTTAAGGGTTAGCTATATATATATATATATGACTCCTTGAGAATGTGGATTAACTTGACTACATGTAAGCTTTATACATGAGTGAATAAATTAGAGTTGCATGATGCATCATTCATTCAGGTAGTTGCATTTAATTTAGGTTGCATTGCATGACATTCCATCACTTTAACCTTAATTATTTACCTTGGATTTAGCATGAGGACATACTAGTGTTTAAGTGTGGGGAGGTTGATAAACCCATATTTCATGAGTTCTTTTGTGCTTAATTAGAGTGATTTATTCAACTCTTCACCTACTTATTCACATTAATTGCATGGTTTTACTTTCCCTTCCTTATTATGTCATATTGTGAAAAACATGTTTCCTAACCTTTAAAATCAATTAATTTAATTACCTTTATTTCCATTCAATGCCGTGATTAGTGTGTTGAGTAGTTTCAGATTTTCTAAGGCAGAATGACTTAAAGGACGGAAAAGGAAACATGCAAAAATGGAAGGAGAAAGCAAAACGGAGCTTTGAAGGAAACTGGTATTCACGCGATCGCATAAATGACGCGATCGCGTGCCAAGCACGAATCAGCAGCGATGCGGACGCATGACTGACGTGACCGCGTGACAAGGAAAAGCTCCAAATGACGCGACCGCGTGACCCACGCGGACGCGTGACAAGGGCCACGTATCAAAATTTACAGAATACGCCCCCAGCAAATTCTGAAGCCCTTTTTGGCCCAGATCCAAGTACAGACAGCATAGACCAGAGGTTATAAAGTGTGGGAATGCACCCATTCAGGGAGAGCTCGCATATTTCACTTTTCAATGATTTAGATTTAGTTGAGAGGGAGATTTTCTCTCTCTCTCTTTTAGGATTTAGGATTTCTTCTTGTTTTAAGAGTAACTCTGGATCCCAGGTTTAATGTTCTTTTATTTTTAGTTTTATTTATTCCAACATTTGAATTGATTATTATAATTTGATTTATGAATTATTCCATGTCACAGATTGTTCTTTGAATTAATGATATTTGAGGTATTTTCAGTTTATGATTGTTCTCTTTGATTTAAGTTACCATTGCTTCCCATCCAAGGATATTTTTATTATTCTATCAATTTTACTTTTTCCCCTTTTGGTTCTGGTTAAGGATTCAGTAACTCAACAGTTATTAAACTCAACATAATTGATAATCATTATCTTGCTAATTGAGCTGAACTTAAGTAATCCCAACCTTTTCTTAGGAAATAAATAGGATTCAAAGGCCAGATTAATTAGTCCAGTGACTTTCCTTTGCCCTAGTAAAGGTTGACCAAGTGGAGTTTAGATTCAACTTTTATTATAGTTGAGCGAGATAACTAAGTTGGACCTCTAATTTCCTTTATCTTGCCAAAAGTTTTTTTATAGTTATTATTTATTTTTAATTGCCATTTAATTCACTCGTCATTTAAATTACTTGCCTCTCACCTTCTAAACACCGATTACAACCTTTATAACCAATAATAAGAACATACTTCCTCCCAGTTCCTTGAGAAGACGACCCGGGGTTTGAATACTCGGTTAACAATTTTAAAAGGGGTTTGTTACTTGTGACACCCAAAACGTTTGTATGAAAGGACTTTTGAAGGTTTAGAAACTATACTTGCAACGAGGATTTATCCGCAAATTTCTAGACCACACAAAAGTTCTCTCATCAGATGCCTGTCAAGAGGCCCAGCTTGAGTGCCAAACATGCCAGTTTGACTGGAACAGCATCCTTGGAGTCATCGCCCAACCTGACAGCAATTGGATCTTTGGGCAACACCGGGCTCGACCCAAGAGCATCTCCGCCCGAGCACTCACCTTGGAGGCTCGTGTGTGGGCACAGATCATGTCCTACTACATCTTTCCAAGCACTCATGAGTCTATTTTCACTGTTGACATGGCTGTTCTCGTCTGGTGCATTCTCATAGAGTAACCTCTCAACTTGCCACACCTCATCCGACACGCTATGGGACGAGTGCAGATCGCGGGCAATGATGATTCCATATTTGATGGTATATTTTGATTCAATTTGGATGGATTCTAGCACATGAACTCACACTTAAGCACCAAAATAGCATACTTTTGTGTTTGATCCCTAATTTGGACTTAAATGTGAAAACATGTGTTTTAATGCTTAGATTTGTGATTTTTAATTCCACTTTTATGTCATTCGATGCCATGATATGGTTTGTGAGTGATTTCAGGCCTTAGAGACAAGAATGGAAGGCTAAAAGTGGAAGAAAGCATGTACAAAGGAGAAAACATAAAGAAAACAAGGAAAAGCACACACAGCAAGGTGTGCGTGCACACAAGGAAGCGTGCGTACGCACAGGACCGCATCAGCCAAGTGTGTGTGCGCACAAGCTAGCGTGCATACGCACAAGAGGAAATTTCTATGCGTGCGTGCGCACAAGTACCCATCCGTACGCACAGGAGCCAAAATAGCCAACTGTGCGGACGCACACACCTGTGCGTCCGCACAGGTCCCTGCACGTGGCTGCATTAATGAAACACGTGCTGTGCGTTCTCTGAGGGATTTTGGGCCAAATTTTGGAGGCTTGAGGCTGAATTTGGAGTGCTATATAAGGGGATTCAACACATATGAATAACAAGCTGATTAGGTAGAAAATGCATTAGGAGTAGAGTAGAAAATGCTCTCTTAAGGTTTAATTTCCATTTCCATTGTAGCATTTTATAGCAAGCTTTTCTTTTGGATTTTGCTTCTTTAATTGTAAGTACTCTCAATTTCCTCTCTAATTACATTGTCTTTACTTTCATTTCCTTTTGGTTCAAGTTACTTGTTCATATTTGCAATTTTGTGTTTCTTGAAGTTTTGATTAATGAATTTTATGTTTCATGCTTCCTTTATGTTTGATTGCTTGTTTATGCTTGGTTTTGTTGATAGTTGGTTATAGTTTTCCATTTTCTGTTGCAATTTTCCAAGTTTTACTTTTATGCACACAAGGTGTTTGTGAAAATGCCAACTCTAGATTTTGAGTAGATTTTCCCACCTTGGCTTGTGGTTTGAGTTCCTAGGATACTAGAGTCATAATGTCCGACATTTAGTGGTAATTCTTGGGTAGTTAGTTGACTCTTGTTTCCATTGACGCTATCCTTTTATCAACTAGTTTGGTAAGTTGGTTAGGACTTATGGATTAAGGTCAATTATGCTTGCTTGACTTACTCCTCGATGGTTGGGGTTGACTAGGCATGATTGACTCATCACAATCACCATAGTTATGGTTATAGTGATGATAGGATTCCTTGGATCTTCATTCCCAAGTCAAGGCCCTCTTCTTGCATTTATAGCATTTTCACTAGTTTTGATTTTATCTTCTCTTTAATTGCATTAATTATAATTTTGATCATTCCTTTGTTCTTTTATTGCTTAGTTCCTTTAATCTTTTGTTCCTTGATTAGAAAATTCCTTTTGTCCCCCTAACAACCGAAAGAGCAACATTTCTAATTGCATCCTAGGGAGAATGACCCGAGGTTTAAAGACTATTGGTTTAGATTAGAAATTGTAAACTTTGATCGAGCATTACTTGTTGGTTGGGAACTATACTTGCAACGAGGCTATTTCTCCTTTACCGAGAAGGAATTCTTAACCGATGAATTTGCTCGCATCAGGCAACCTACCTCTACCCACATTGGTTACAGATTTGGTATCTGCAGCTGGAGTCTCCCATCGGGCTGGGGATACGAAGGCTATGATTCTTAGGGATGATGGGTTTGTCCCGAATGAGAAGTATATCAGACCTCCAGCACCTTCCTAGAGCTGGAATGATGGCCCGTCCTTCGATGCCCCTTCATCTTCCGCTCCACCATCATCCACACCATAGGCACCTTCCACCAATCAGTTGCTACTTCAGATCCTTGAGAGGTTAGATCGGCAAGGCCGGTGGATTGAGCAAGTAGAGCGCCGCAACAAACGCCGATACAACTTCTTGAAGGAGCTCATTGTTAGTACTCACCCACCTCCAAAAGAGACTGATACCCCAGACTTCACTTCACATGATAGCATGGAGAGCCATGACGAGCCGGACAGTGGAAGTGATGATCCTAACCCCACTTTGATCATCACTGATAGCACAGAGGACCGTGCCAAGCTTTAAATGTGGGGAGGACGGTAACTGACTTCCAGAGGTAACATCTCTCTCTCTCTCTCTCTCAATACCAATATTTTATTTCTCTTTTGTTAGATAGGATAACTTGCATGAGTAGTAGTTGCTTGCATTTAGGCACTACTTGGTTGAGTGATAAATTCTTTTTCAAGACAATATTTTATAGCATTTTACTAATTTGAATTAAAATTTTTGTTAAACTTGTTTGAAGATATTTAATTTGGAACATGGTTTTAGAGCTCGAACACACAAAACCAGTGAGATTTTGAGCCTACTTGATTGGTTGAATTTTATCAACCAATGTATTATTTTGGTGTGTGTTGTTCTCTCTAAAATTGTGATATATATCTTGCTTGATTCTATATTTTCATGGTTTGATGTATGTATACACTTATGTGATTGAGGCCTTACTTCACTATAGCTCACATATCCATATGGCCTTACCCTATCATTACCCTATCAAGTGTACATGAATTAAGTATTCTTATGTGAACATGTGAACATAGTTGGGCACTTGTTCATGCATCTAACACTTTAATCATATGAACTACCTCCTTTATGCATAAAAAAAAGAAAAAAAGAGGAAGCAATAAAAAGGGGACAAAATTCTCCAAGTGAAATAATTAAATTAATGCATATGATTTGTATTCAAAAGACATTAAGGTGCATGAATTTGTGACAAAAATAATCAATGGGTAGTAGGTTTTTCATTGTAATGACTTGGAATGTCTTAGGTTAGGTGAGAAGTTTAGGTTAATCAAGGATTCAAATTTTAGTCCAGTTGACCAAATACATTCCTACCTTGACCCCATTACAACCCTTGAAAAGACCTCTTGATATGTGTATTTATGCATCAAATTGTGTTGATTAGTAGAAGAAAAGCAAACCTTAGAGAGCAAGATTAGTAGAGAACCGAGAGACTCGACCCTCAAACACTAGAGTGATTAGAGTGTATACACTTCCAGTGAGGGTTCGATGCTCGATTCTGTGTTCCCGGCTTTCATGAGCTTACTTTTTGCAAGTTTACTTGCACCTTATTGTGTGATTGGAATTAGTAGAATCCAGTTTATATCTGTCTTGCAGAATTTGTTTACTTTTAACCAAGTAGGAAGAAGCATTTTAGCATGTAGTTGCATTCATATAGATAGGTTTTATTGCATAGGTCTCACCTTTTCCCCCGTCAATCTTTTGGTTTCCTTGAGCTTAGCATGAGGATATTCTAATGTTTAAGTGTGGGGAGATTGATAAACCACTATTTTACGATTTATCTTGTACTGAATTGAGTGAATTTTATCAATTATTCATACACTTATTCATATATACTACATGGTTTTACAAATCCTTCCTAATTTTGTACCATGATTGAAAACTTGCTTCCTAGGCCTTTGGTGCACGAAATCGTGAGTGTTCATTCCCCAGCAACGGCGCCAAAAACATGGTACGCACGTTCATAATCTCAATTTTTTTTTTCACAACTCCGCACAACTAACCAGTAAGTGCACTGGATCGTCTAAGTAATAAACCTTACGTGAGTAAAGGTCGATCCCATGGAGATTGTCGGCTTGAAGCAAGCTATAGTCATCTTGTAAATCTCAGTCAGGCGGATTCAAATGGTTATGGAGATTTGATAATTAAAATATAAATAAAATATAAAATAAGATAGAGATACTTATGTAATTCATTGGTGAGAATTTCAGATAAGCGTATGGAGATGCTTTGCTCCTTCTGAATTTCTGCTTTCCTACTGCCTTCATTCAATTATTCATACTCCTTTCCATGGTAAGCTGTATGTTGGGCATCACCGTTGTCAATGGCTACTTCCCGTCCTCTCAGTGAAAATGGTCCAAATGCGTTGTCACTGCACAGCTAATCATCTGTCTGTTCTCAATCATGTTGGAATAGGATCCATTGATCCTTTTGCGTCTGTCACTACGCCCAACACTCGCGAGTTTGAAGCTCGTCACAGTCATCCCTTCCCAGATCCTACCCAAAATACCACAGACAAGCTTTAGACTTTCCGGATCTCAAGAATGGCCGCCAATAATTCTAGCTTATACCACGAAGACTCCGATCTTTCGAAATGAAAGCTAAGAGATACACGCTCGATCTAAGGTAGAACGAAAGTGGTTGTCAGGCACGCGTTCATAGGTTGAGAATAGTGATGAGTGTCACGAATCATCATATTCATCATGTTGAAGTGCAAGCGAATATCTTAGAATAGGAATAAGCTTGAATTGAATAGAAAAACAATAGTACTTTGTATTAATTCACGAGGAGTAGCAGAGCTCCACACCTTAATCTATGAGGTGTAGAAACTCCACCGTTGAAAATTACATAAGTGAAAGTGGGGGCATGGCCGAATGGCCAGCCCTCCTAAACGTGATCAATAATCAAGAGTGATACAAGATAATCTCAAAAATGATCAAAAGATTATGAAATAAAACACTAAAAGTAGTTTTTATACTAAACTAGTAGCTGGGGTTACAGAAAATAAGTAATTGATGCAGAAATCCACTTCCAGGCCCACTTGGTGTGTGCTTGGGCTGAGTATTGAGCTTTCATGTCTAGAGACTCTTTTTGGAGTTAAACGCCAGGTTGTAGCCTGTTTCTGGCGTTTAACTCTGGTTTGCAACCTGTTTCTGGCATTTAACTTCAGAATAGGGCAGGAAGTTGGCATTTGAACGCCAGTTTTCGTCGTCAAATCTCGGGCAAAGTATAGACTATTATATATTGCTGGAAAGCCCTGGATGTCTACCTTCCAACGCAATTGAGAGCGTGCCAATTGAACTTCTGCAGCTCCAGAAAATCCACTTCGAGTGTAGGAAGGTCAGAATACAACAGCATCTGCTGTCCTTCTTCAGTCTCTGAATCAGAATTTTGCTCAGGTCCCTCAATTTCAGTCAGAAATTACCTGAAATTACATAAAAATACAAAAACTCATAGTAAAGTCCAGAAATGTGATTTTTATTTAAAAACTAATAAAATATACTAAAAACTAATCAAATCATACTAAAAACTACTTAAAAACAATGCCAAAAAGCGTATAAATTATCCGCTCATCACAACACCAAACTTAAATTGTTGCTTGTCCCCAAGCAACTAAAACTCAAATAGGATAAAAATAAGAGAATATACTATAAATTCTAAAATATCAATGAAACTTAGCTCCAATTAGATGAGCGGGACTAGTAGCTTTTTGCCTCTGAATAGTTTTGGCATCTCACTTTATCCTTTGAAGTTCAGAATGATTAGCATCTATAGGAACTCAGAATTTAGATAGTGTTATTGATTCTCCTAGTTCATTATGTTGATTCTTGAACACAGCTACTTTATGAGTCTTGGCCGTGGCCCTAAGCACTTTATTTTCCAGTATTACCACCAGATACATAAATGCCACAGACACATAACTGGGTGAACCTTTTCAGATTGTGACTTAGCTTTGCTAAAGTCCCCAGTTAGAGGTCTCCAGAGCTCTTAAGCACACTCTTTTTGCTTTGGACCTCGACTTTAACCACAGACTTGACACCTTCACGCCACAAGCACATGGTTAGGGACAGCTTGGTTTAGCCGCTTAGGCCAGGATTTTATTCCTTTGGGCCCTCCTATCCATTAATGCTCAAAGCCTTGGATCCTTTTTACCCTTGCTTTTTAGTTTAAAGGGTTACTGGCTTTTTTCTCTTGCCTTTTGGTTTAAAGAGCTCTTGGCTTTTTCTCTTGCTTTTCTTTTTCTTTCTTTTTTTTCGGCATTTTTTTCGCAAGCTTTGTTCTTCACCGCTTTTTCTTGCTTCAAGAATCAATTTTATGATTTTTCAGATCATCAACAACATTTCTCCTTTTTTATCACTCTGTCAAGAGCCAACAATTTTAACATTCATAAATAGCAAATTCAAAAGACATATGCACTGTTCAAGCATTTATTCAGAAAACAAAAAGTATTGTCACCACATCAAAATTTTAAACTAATTTCAAGGATGAATTCGAAATTCATGTACTTCTTGTTCTTTTGTGATTAAAACATTTTTCATTTAAGAGACGTGATGGATTCATAGGACCTTCATAGCTTTATGACATAGACACTTAGACACTAATGATCATATAGTAAAGACACGAACATAAACAAAACATAAGGCTCAAAAATCGAAAAATAGAAAAGTTAAATAGAAAAGGAGATTAAGGAACGGGTCCACCTTAGTGAGGGTAGCGTCTTCTTCCTCTTGAAAAACCAATGGTGTTCTTGAGCTCCTCCATGTCTCTTCCTTGCCTTTGTTGCTCCTCCCTCATGGCTCTTTGATCTTCTCTAATCTCATGGAGGATGATGGAATGCTCTTGGTGCTCCACCCTTAGTTGTCCCATGTTGGAACTTAATTCTCCTAGGGAGGTGTTGATTTGCTCCCAATAGTTTTGTGGAGGAAAGTGCATTCTTTGAGGCATCTCAGAGATTTCATGATGAGGAATTTCCTCATGCTCTTGTTGAAGTCCATGAGTGGGCTCTCTTGTTTGCTCCATCCTTTTCTTAGTGATGGGCTTGTCCTCTTCAATAAAGATGTATCCCTCTATGACAATCCCAGCCAAATTGCAGAGGTGGCAAATAAGGTGAGGAAAGGCTAACCTTGCCAAAGTGGAGGACTTGTCAGCCACCTTGTAGAGTTCTTGAGGTATAATCTCATGAACTTCCACTTCCTCCCCAATCATGATACTATGGATCATGATGGCCCGATCTATAGTAACTTCAGACCGGTTGCTAGTAGGAATGATAGAGCGTTGGATGAACTCCAACCATCTTCTAGCCACAGGCTTAAGGTCATGCCTTCTCAATTGAACCAGCTTGCCTCTAGAGTCAATTTTTCATTGAGCTCGTTCCACACATATGTCCATGAGGACTTGGTCTAACCTTTGATCAAAGTTGACCCTTCTAGTGTAGGGGCGTGCGTTTTCTTGCATCATTGGCAAGTTGAACGCCAACCTTAAATTTTCCGAGCTGAAATCTAAGTATTTCCCCTGAACCATTGTAAACCAATTCTTTGGGTTTGGGTTCATACTTTGATCATGGTTCCTAGTGATCCATGCGTTTGCATAGAACTCTTGAACCATTAAGATTCTGACTTGTTGAATAGGATTGGAGAGAACTTCCCATCCTCTTCTTCTAATCTCTTGTCGGATCTCCGGATATTCGCCCTTTTTGAGCTTAAAAGGGACCTCAGGAATCACCTTTTTCTTGGCCACAACTTCATAGAAGTGGTCTTGATGGACCTTTGAGATGAATCTCTCCATCTTCCATGACTCAGAGGTGGAAGCAGTTGCCTTCCCTTTCCTCTTTCTTGAGGTTTCTCTGGCCTTAGGTGCCATTAATGGTTATGGAAAAATAAAAAGCAATGCTTTTACCACACCAAACTTAAAAGGTTTGCTCATCCTCAAGCAAAAGAAGAAGGAAAATAGTAGAAGAGGAAGAAAATGGAGGAGATGGATGGGAAGTGTGTATTCGGCCAAGGGGGAAAGAAGTGTTTGTGATGTGTGAAAATGAGGTAGTGTAGAGGGGTTTATATAAGGGTGTGGGAAGGGTTAGGTTTCGTGTATTAGGGTTGGGTTTTGGGAGGGAAATGATTTTGAATTTGGAGGTAGTGGGGTTTTTGGAGAAGAGTGGATGGATGTGATTGGTGAAGGGTATTTGGGGAAGAGATATGGAGGTAATTGGTGAAGGTTATTTGGGGAAGATTGTTATGAAAGGGTGTGAAGAGGAGAGAATAAGAGGCAGGGTAGGTGGAGATCCTGTGGGGTTCACAGATCCTGAGGGGCCAAGGACTTAGCATCCCTGCTCCATTTAGGCGTGTAAAATGCCCCTAGAGTACACTTCTAGCGTTAAACGCCAGGTTGTTGCTTGTTTCTGGCGTTTAACGGTAGCTTTCCTCCCATTCTTGGTGTTAAACACCAAATAGATGCTCTGTTCTAGTGTTAAACGCCAGTCTGGTGCCTGTTTCTGGTGTTAAACTCCCAGAATGGTGCCAGACTGGGCATTTAACACCCATTCTGCTACTCTTACTGGCGTTTAAATGCCAGTAAACTCTTCCTCTAGGGTGAGCTATTTTTAGTGCTGTTTTTCATTCTGTTTTTGATTTTTCAGTTGTTTTTATGACTTCACATGATCATCAACCTAAAGAAAACATAAAATAGCAATGGAAAATAAATAGATATAATTAAATAACATTGGGTTGCCTCCAAACAAATGCTTCTTTAATGTCAATAGCTTGACAGTGAGCTCTCATGGAGTCTCAAAGATAATCAGAGCAGGGTTGGAGCCTCTCAACACCAAACTTAGAGTTTGGTTGTGGCCTTCAAATACCAAACTTAGAGTTGGTTGTGGCCTCCCAACACCAAACTTAGAGTTTGACTGTGGGGGTTTTGTTTGACTCTGTATTGAGAGAAGCTTTTCATGCTTCCTCTCCATGGTTACAAAAGGAGAACCTTGAGTCTTGAATACAAGGTAGTCCTCATTCAACTGAAGGACCAACTCTTCTCTATCAACAGCAATCGCAGCTTTTACTGTGGCTAGGAAGGGTCTGCCAAGGATGATGGATTCATCTTCATCCTTCCCAGTGTCTAGGATTATGAAATCAGCAGGGATGTAAAGGCTTTCAACCTTCACTAGCACCTCCTCTACTAGTCCATAAGCCTGTTTTATGGATTTGTCTGCCATCTCTAGTGAGATTCTTGCAACTTGTACCTCAAAGATTCCCAGTTTCTCCATTACAGAGAGTGGCATGAGGTTTATCCCTGACCCCAGGTCACACAGAACTTTTTCAAAGGTCATAGTGCCTATGGTACAAGGTATGAAGAATTTTCTGGGATCCGGTTTCTTCTGAGGTAATGTCTGCCTCATTAATGCACTCAGTTCATTGGTGAACAAGGGGGGTTCATCCTCCCAAGTCTCAGTACCAAATAACTTGGCATACAGCTTCATGATTTCTCCTAGATACTTAGTAACTTGCTCTTCAATGGTGTCTTCATCCTCTTCAGAGGAAGAATAGTCATCAGAGCTCATGAATGGCAGAAGGAGGTTCAATGGAATCTCTATGGTCCCTATATGAGCCTCAGATTCCTGTGGTTCCTCAAAGGAAAACTCCTTTCTGTCTAGAAGACGTCCCATGAGGCTTTTCTCACTGGGATTCACGTCCTCCTCACTCTCTCCAGGTTCGGCCATTTTTGTCATATTAATGGCCTTACACTCTCTCTTTGGATTCTCTTTTGTATTGCTTGGGAGAGTACTAGGAGGAGTTTCAGTAATCTTCTTACTCAGCTGACCCACCTGTGCCTACAAATTTCTAATGGAGGACCTTGTTTCATTCATGAAACTTAGTGTGGTCTTGGATAGATCAGAGACTATGGTTGCCAAGCCAGAATGGCTCTGTTCAGAATTCTCTGTCTGTTGCTGAAAAGATGATGGAAAAGGCTTGCTATTGCTAAACCTATTTCTTCCACCATTATTGTTGAAGCCTTGTTGAGGCTTCTATTAGTCCTTCCAGGAGAAATTTGGATGATTTCTCCATGAAGGATAATAGGTGTTTCCATAGGGTTCTCCCATGTAATTCACCTCTGCCATTGCAGGGTTCTCAGGATCATAAGCTTCTTCTTCAGAAGATGCTTATTTAGTACTGTTGGATGCAACTTGCAATCCATTCAGACTCTGAGAAATCATATTGACTTGCTGAGTCAATATTTTGTTCTGAGCCAATATGGCATTCAGAATATCAATTTCAAGAACTCCCTTCTTCTGAGGCGTCCCATTGTTCACAGGATTCCTTTCAGAGGTGTACATGAACTGGTTATTTGCAACCATTTCAATAAGTTCCTGAGCTTCTGCAGGGGTTTTCAGATGAAGAGATCCTCCTGCAGAATGGTCCAATGACATTTTTGACAACTCAGATAAACCATCATAGAGTATACATATGATGCTCTATTCTGGAAGCATGTCAATAGGACACCTTTTGATCAGTTGCTTATATCTTTCCCAAGCTTCGTAGAGGGACTCACCTTCCTTCTGTCTGAAGGTTTGGATTTCCACTCTAAGCTTGCTCATCTTTTGAGGTGGAAAGAATTTGGCCAGAAAAGCACTGACCAGCTTATCCCAAGAGTTCAGGCTATGCTTAGGTTGTGAATCCAACCATGTTCTAGCTTTGTCTCTTACAGCAAAAGGGAAAAGCATAAGCCTGTAGACCTCGGGATCAACTCCATTGGTCTTGACAGTGTCACAGATTTGTAAGAATTTAGCTAAAAACTGATGCGGATCTTCCATTGGAAGTCCATGAAACTTGCAATTCTGCTGCATTAGAGAAACTAATTGAGGCTTAAGCTCAAAGTTGTTTGCTCCAATTGCAGGAATTGATATGCTTCTTCCACAGAAGTCAGAAGAGGGTGTAATGAAGTCACCAAGCATCTTCTTTGCATTGTTGGCATTGTTATTGGGTTTGGCCATGTCTCTTTCTTTTTCGAAAATTTCTGTCAGGTCCTCTCCAGAGGGTTGTGCTTTAGCTTCTCTTAGTTTCCTCTTAAGAGTCCTTTCAGGTTCAGGATCAGCTTCAATAAGAATGTCTTTATCCATGTTCCTACTCATATGAAAAAGAAGAGAACAGAAAAGAAGAGGAATCCTCTACGTCACAGTATAGAGATTCCTTTATGTGAGTAGAAGAAGAGAAGAATAGAAGAAGGAGAGGAGAAAAATTCGAACACAGAGAAGAAGAGGGGGTTCGAATTTTGAGTGGAAGAGGAGTGTTAGTAGATAAATAAATAAATAGAAGGAGATGAGAGAGGGGGAGAGAATTCGAAATTAAATAAATAAAATAAAAATATTTTTGTTTTTATTTTAAATATTGGTTATAATTCGAAAATTAAAAAGAGAAATAAAATTAAATTAAAATTTAAAATAATTAGTTAATTAAAAGGAATTTTGAAAAAGGGGTTAGTAGTTTTCGAAAATTAGACAGAGAAAAGTAGTTAGGTGGTTTTGAAAAAGATAAGAATTTTAAAATCAAACAAAAAGTCAAGTGGTTAATTGAAAAAGATTTTGAAAATCAATTTTGAAAAGATAAGTAGTTAGAAAAGATTTTGAAATTAAGTTTTGAAAAAGATATGATTGAATTTTATTTTGAAAAAAAATTGAAAAAGAAATTCAAAAAGATTTGATTTTGAAAATTGAAGTTGATTACTTGACTAACAAGAAATTAAAAGATATGATTCTAAAATTTAAAGATTCAACATTTCTTAATAGGCAAGTAACAAGCTTAAAAAAAAAATTTTTTTGAATCAATCACATTAATTGTTAGTAAATATTTTGAAATTATGAAATGAAATTAAGAAAAAGATTTTGAAAATCATTTTTAAAATTTTTGAAAATCATAAAAAAATGAAGAAGATTTGATTTTTGAAAAAGATAGAATTTTTTTAAATTGAAAATTTGATTTGACTCATAAGAAACAACTAGATTTTTAAAAAAATTTGAAAAAGTCAACTCAAATATTCGAATTTTATGAGAACAATAAGGGAAAGATATTTTTTTATTTTTTGAATTTTTAATGAAGAAAGAGAAAAATACAAAAAAGACACAAGACATAAAAATTATGAATCAAAACAAGAAAAATATACAAGAACACTTTGAATGTCAAGATGAACACCAAGAACACTTTGAAGATCATGATGAACATCAAGAACATAATTTTGAAAAATTTTTAAGAAAAGAAAAACATGGAAGACACCAAACTTAGAAATTTTTAATGTTTAGACACTAACAAATTGAAAATGCATATGAAAAATAAGAATAGACACAAAACAAGAAAATACAAAGATCAAACAAGGAAAATCATCAAGAACAACTTGAAGATTATGAAGAACAAAATTCAATGCATGTGTTCTTCGAAAATTTAAATGAAAATTAAAAATATGCAATTGACATCAAACTTAAAATTTGACGCAAGACTCAAACAAGAAACACAAAATTCTTTTTGGTTTTATGATTTTATTATTTTTTTTTTTTTTTGGATTTTTTGAAAATTATTTGGAAAAAAAATAAGAATTTCAAAATTTTTAATGAGAATTCCAGGAATCATGCAAAGTTAGTCTAAAGCTCCAGTCCAGGAATTAGACATGGTTTACAAGCCAGCCAAGCTTTCAGTGAAAGCTCCGGTCCAAAATACTAGACATGGCCAATGGTAAGCCAAGCTTCAGCATACAAATCAGGCATACAACAGCTGATCAGATGGGAGTCCAAGGGCTCTTGTGATGACAAGTTGAACCTCGGTCCAAAAGAATTAGACATGGCTTCACAGCCAGCCAAACTTCAACAAATCATCATGAAATTCTAGAATTCATTCTTAAAAATTCTGAAGAACATAGAATAATTTATTTATTTATTTATTTATTTATTTTTGAAATTTTTCGAAAATAAAAATAACAAAAACAAAGAGCTTAAAATTAAAATAAAATTACCTAATCTGAGCAACACGATGAACCGTCAGTTGTCCAAACTCGAACAATCCCCGGGTCACCCGCGTGACAGGCGGGAATACTCACCACTATACTACAACGGCAACGGCGCCAAAAACTTGGTGCACGAAATCGTGATTGTTCATTCCCCGGCAACGGCGCCAAAAACTTGGTGCACGAAATCGTGATTGTTCATTCCCCAGCAACGGCGCCAAAAACTTGGTATGCACGTTCATAATCTCAATTCTTTTTCACAACTCTGCACAACCAACCAGCAAGTGCACTGGGTCGTCCAAGTAATAAACCTTACGTGAGTAAGAGTCGATCCCACGGAGATTGTCGGCTTGAAGCAAGCTCTGGTCATCTTGTAAATCTCAGTCAGGCGGATTCAAATGGTTATGGAGATTTGATAATTAAAATATAAATAAAATATAAAATAAGATAGAGATACTTATGTAATTCAATGGTGAGAATTTCATATAAGCGTTTGGAGATGCTTTGCTCCTTCTGAATTTCTGCTTTCCTAATGCCTTCATTCAATCATTCATACTCCTTTCCATGGCAAGCTGTATGTTGGGCATCACCGTTGTCAATGGCTACTTCCCGTCCTCTCAGTGAAAATGGTCCAAATACGCTGTCACCGCATGGCTAATCATCTGTCAGTTCTCGATCATGTTGGAATACGATGCATTGATCCTTTTGCGTTTGTCACTATGCCCAACACTCGCGAGTTTGAAGCTCGTCACAGTCATCCCTTCCCAAATCCTACTCGGAATACCACAGACAAGGTTTAGACTTTCCGGACCTCAGGAATGGCCGCTAATAAATCTAGCTTATACCACGAAGACTCCAATCTTTCGGAATGGAGGCTAAGAGATACACGCTCGATCTAAGGTAGAACAAAAGTGGTTGTCAGGCACGCGTTCATAGGTTGAGAATAGTGATGAGTGTCACGGATCATCATATTCATCATGTTGAAGTGCAAGCGAATATCTTAGAATAGGAATAAGCTTGAATTGAATAGAAAAACAATAGTACTTTGCATTAATTCATGAGGAGCTGCAGAGCTCCACACCTTAATCTATGAGGTGTAGAAACTCCACCATTGAAAATTACATAAGTGAAAGTGGTCCAGGCATGGCCGAATGGCCAGCCCCCTTAAACGTGATTAATGATCAAGAGTGATACAAAGATAATCTCAAAAATGATCAAAAGATTATGAAATAAATCACTAAAAGTAGTTTTTATACTAAACTATTAGCTAGGGTTACAGAAAATAAGTAATTGATGCAGAAATCCACTTCCGGGCCCACTTGGTGTGTGCTTGGGCTGAGCATTGAGCTTTCATGTGTAGAGACTCTTTTTGGAGTTAAACGCTAGGTTGTAGCCTGTTTCTGGCGTTTAACTCTGGTTTGCAACCTGTTTCTGGCGTTTAACTTCAGAATAGGGCAGGAAGTTGGCGTTTGAAGGCCAGTTTGCATCGTCAAATCTCGGGCAAAGTATAGACTATTATATATTGCTGGAAAGCCCTGGATGTCTATTTTCCAAAGGAATTAAGAGCGCGCCAATTTGGCTTTTGTAGCTCTAGAAAATCCACTTCGAGTGCAGGGAGGTCAGAATCCAATAGCATCTACAGTCCTTCTTCAGCCTCTGAATCAGAATTTTGCTCAGGTCCCTCAATTTCAGCCAGAAATTACCTGAAATCATAGAAAAATACACAAACTCATAGTAAAGTCTAGAAATATGATTTTTATTTAAAAACTAATAAGAATATACTAAAAATTAATCAAATCATACTAAAAACTACTTAAAAACAATGCCAAAAAGCGTATAAATTATCCGCTCATCGGCCTTTAAATTGTTAATTTTTAATTCTCATTTATTACCATTCAATGCCATGATTTATTCTGAAGTATTTTCAGGTTTACAGGGCATGAATGGCTTAAAGGATGAAGAGGAGGCATGTCAAAGTGGAAGGAACACAAGAAACTAAAGAGATGAGAAGCGAGGAGCGTCGCGCACGCATGGCTGATGCGTACACGTGACTGATGCGTACGCGTGACAAGCGCAGAAGTCCAGTGACGGGTACACGTGGCCGACGCGTACGTGTGACAGAACGTCACGTGCTGCACTTAACAGAACTCGATGGGGGCAATTTCTGGGCTGATTTGGACCCAGTTTCAAGCCCAAAAACACAGACTAGAGGCAGGGGTGGAGCTGAGACTGAAGGGACTTTCACTTTCACTTTAGTTTTCGTTTTAGTTTTTAAATTCTATAGAGAGAAACACTACTTCCCCTAGGGTTCTTAGCATTCTTAGTTCATCTTCGAAGTGGATCTTGAGAGAGCTGCTATTACCTTCAAGTAGAGTCATTGTCTTTAGAGTTTTCCTTCCTATTACTTCTATTTCTTTTGTTATTCCATTTAGTTACTTTGAATTCATGTTTGGATTTTGCTACTTTTGAATTTATTAATGCAATGAATCACTTTTATGTTTAATTCTAGTACGTGTTTGATTCTGGTTAATTATTGTTCATGCAAATTTTGATTTAATTAATTTTACAGAATTAACATGTCTTTTATTTATTCCCATTATATGTTAATGGAAATGACAGTCATGTTAATGGAGTAGATATTCTAACTTGGCTTGGGAGTTGATTAATTGGAAACCCTTGAGTTGTAACACTCAAGTATTAATTTGTAATTGGGAATTGCTGGCTAACTCAATTTTTACCAACTCTAGTCCTTCCCTAGGAAGCGACTAGGACTTGTGAATCAGAGTTAGTGCTACCCACTTGACTTTCCTTCATTAGTTAGAGGATAACTAAGTGGAAGTAATAAACTTTTACTATTATACTTGAGAAAATCAACAAGGATAGGAACTCCAATTTTCACTCCCAGCCAAGACCTTTTTATTAAATACATAACACCTTTTGTTATTATTCATTGCTTTGATTCCTAGCCATTTATTTTTCCATTCTCAAACTTCAAAAATATTCAGAAAATTCCTAACCAATAATTTACATCATTGTGTCAACTCTTTGGGAAATGACCCGGGATTCTACTCCCGGTTATTTATTCTTAATTGTGACACCCTTCTAAATTGATAGTGAGAACTTTGTCGGTTAAGACTGTACTTGCAACACTACTTTTATCAGAGAATCTCAACCGGCATTTTTTCACCCATCATGCATCAAGAGGAGGAAGTTGAGGTTATTGATGTTAGGGAAGTGGATAAAAAGTTGAGGGAAATTGATCAAGATGTAGATTCCATCATTAGTGATTTTTTGTCAATATTGACCAATCCCCTTGATGATCTTGTTGAGTCTTCTTCCATTGGACTAGAAAGAGATGTTTAGGAGGATGTACAACCTCCAAGGCATATGTTAAGTAATGAAGGATTGGAAGAAGTTGAGCAAGTGATAAGTTTTGTTATTGAAGATAATTTCGCACCAACCAATGTGTTATTGGAGATTGTTGAATCGTCCTCATTGTGTTGTGAATTTGATGTTGAGGAGGCTAATGCACAACCTCTGACACATGACTTAAGCAATGAGGGATGTGAAGAAGAGGTTGGTGAGCAAGGAATTGAAATTGAAGATGCTTGTTAAGAGGTGGAGGAATTTAAAGAAGAGCATAAGGAGTGGACCTTGCATTGTCAAATTGTGGGGAGGTCCCCCTTCCTAAGTCACCATCATCCTTTACACCATTCAAGTGGGTAAATCTCTTATCTCTAAGCTTTCTAATTCCACTTGAATATGGGTTGCTTGAAAAGGATGGTCAACTTAGAGCTCTTTGTGGAATGAGGAGTAAGGGAAGGTTGTGTGGTGGTTGGCAAAATGATGTTAGGCTCATTAAGGTTGAACCCTCAAGGCTTAGGCCCCAAGGTTGGAGGATTCCTAAATTGAATGGGTCTAGGAAGATGCTTGGTGCTTACTTGAGAATTCGGATCACTTGCCACCCAAATGGAATTGTCTTGATCAACTTGAAGATGGGTGTAGAAACAAGATTTGGGATTTAGGAATATGTGAAGATCAACTTTGGGAGCCCTTAGCTTGTGTAGAACTTCATCAAAGCTTGGTGTTGTTGATTGTGAATATTGGAGCCTGTTGGAAGTCCAAGCATTGGTGGGAGTTCAAGGAAGAATACAAGCACAAGCCACCTTAACAATGAGCCTCCCAGTTGTCCAACTTAAGGACAATAAATAAAAGTGCTAGGTGAGAGACACCCCACCATGGTAACATCTTTTCATTTTACTCTTTTGTATATATTGGTAAAATAGGTTTAATTTCATGTTTTTTTTTGGTTTCTTGAGTTTATTTGGGAGTCTAGTATGTTAAATAAGGTTTTATGGTGTTTTGGTAGCTGTTTGGAGGTTTGGAATGCTTGGTTTAGTGCAAGAACTTGGAAAAATTTTGAAAAATACAGCACCATTCCACGCGTACGTGTCACCCACGCGTACGCGTTACCCCAAGTTTTTCAACCATTCACGCGTACGCCTCGCCAACGCGTATGCGTGACCACCAAATTTTCATGTTCCCATACAAATTCGAGAGAGTTGCGTACGTTTTAGGCTGGAATTGGGCCTCTAGCACAAAGTCCACCCAGCGTACGCGTCACCCCATGCGTACGCGTCGCCTCTCTCTAGTTTGTCCATTACACGTACGCGTGACCCATGCGTACACGTCGCACCCATTTCACCTCACCACGCTTACGCGTCACTCCATGCGTACGCGTGGACTGCCCTATTTCACCCACCTCCATTTCTTCTCTTCCTTCCATTTCTTTTCTTTTCTTCTCTTCTCTTATTTTCCTTCCTTCTCTTCAACTATCATCCAACACTACCAATCACCACCTATCACCATTCCTTTTAGTTAGTTAGTTGTTTAGTTAGTTTGATTTATGTTTAATTTTCTGCTTTTCATTATAAGTGTTGGATTATTAATCTTGTTGGCTATCTATTGCTGCTGATTATTGATAAGATGTTATTTTAACATCATTGTTGTTAATTTTCATTATTGGATTTCTTTTATTGAGGTTACAATTTGTTACTTGCTTTTGAACTTTTCATGCTTAACCTTTTTGAATACCAAGTACATGTGACATTGTCTTCAAGCTTTCTGAGTCTTTTGAATTTCATGTTTTGGTCACCATGTGATTTAAAGCATTTCATTATGATTATGCAATAGTGATTATCAATGCATTTTTTATTAGGTGATGCCTGTTATAATTGATACTTATTCACGCCCCCTATTTCATGCATTGAGATTTTGGAATTGTGAAATTGGATCGTAAACTTACCTAATTGCATATTTTTGAGCTTTTCAAGCTTTGTGGACCATGCTTGCTATGTGATTGAGTTTAATTTCTATCTTCTTTTTCCTAAAGTTCCATAGCACCAACGTGTTCCATCTCTATGTCACTTAGGTGTTGCAAACAAACTTTAGTATGTGTCATTGCTTGATATGTGAGCTTTATATTTCATTTGGTTCACTAAGTTAGTTGTACATCAGTCAATGTCCATATATTATCCAATTTCACAATTGCCTAATTTTTGCTTGAATACTTTTATGCCTCTTTATTGCTTGTTTGGTTGTCTTAACCTACAAGTTTTCTTTGAAGTACTTCAAGCATACTATAATGAGTGAAGTGCACCCTTCTTTTGTATAATTGTGACATGGCCTTTAAATACTAAGGTGTGAGTTCTAAACCGTACACAATCTTAGAATTCACATACCTATTTTTCGTCAAGGTCACATTAATTCACTCACTCCATTCTAGTGGTTCTTACCTCATACCAACAATTTATGCTTCCTTGATTTTGCATTTTTTCATCTTACTGTGCTATTCTCTATTTTTCATGGATGAGTCATCATAAGCAAAAAATGGAAGCGGGAGAAAGAACACGTAGCAACCGGTTGATCCACCAACTGAAGGTGGCAACTTAGAAAGTCGCCGTACCCCCTTGCTCATCTCTGAATGCACCGAGGACGATGCAAACTTTTAAGTGTGGGGAGGTCGTCCGACCACTCGGCATTTTTGGGTGACAATTTCTAATCCCAACACTTTTGCATTTCATTTTTAGGTCTTTTAGGATTTTTAGTTGTACTTGCTTATTTTGCATACATATATAATAAGCTTAGTCAAAATAATAAACTTTTTCAAGGAATTTATCTATAGGGCACCCCAATTGATTGAAAAAAATTTTTAGAACTTGCTTGAACTATACATTGTGGTATGTTTTTGAGCTGAGAACACATAAGAATGTGAGATTTGAGCCTAATTATGTGGTTACATCATATAACCACTTATTTTCATTCTTGTGTGTATTATTCTCTTTCTATGATTGTAATCTTTGATTTGTTTGATTCTTTATGTCCATTATTTTGTGTATGAATGCACTTATATGATTGAGGCCATTGTTTCAATTAACTCACTTACCCAAATAGCCTTACCTTTTACCTTCCATTGTTAGCCAACTTTGAGCCTATGCTGAACCCATTTGTTCTTAATTTTAGCACATTACAAGCCTTAAAGCGAAAAACAATAAATGTCCCTTGTTTGGATCTTTGATTAGCTTAGGCTAGTAAGAGTGTTTATCATTTAATTGTGGGAGATTTGGGAACATTGGTTGGGATAAAAGAGTATTTTTGTATTTCTATTGAAAATATTGGGAATTGGGTACATACTCATGCATTGAATGTTAAACTATATGCATTGATGCTCTTGTATATATTTTAGTTTGAAAAAAAATATGACAAAGAAAAAGAAAAATACAAAGAAAAAATAGAAAAAGAAAAAGAAAGAAAAAGAAAAGCAATAAAAAAGGGGACAAAATGCCCCAAAGTGAAGTTCAATAATAATCAATGCATATGGGTTGTGATAAAAAAAAGAGAATGCATGAGTGAGTGAAAAATTGAGAATTATGGGTTGTTAGGTTTGTTTAGAATTTTATAGGTTGTTACATAGGTTAGGTGGGAAGTTTAAGTTAATCAAAGATTCAAATTTCTAGCCCACTTGACCAAATACAATCTCACCTTGACCCTAGCCCCATTACAACCCATGGATAAGTCCTCATGATATTTGTATGCATGCATGAAATAATTATTTATTGTTAGATGAAAAACAAATCATAGAAAGCATGATTAGGGGAGAATTGAGTGAATCAACCTTATACACTTGAGTGACTAGAGCAAATACACATCTGGTGAGGGTTCGATTGCTCAATTACATGTTTTCACCTATGATCATCTCTTTTCTTGCAAGTTTGTAAAATCTTTTAAATAACTCAAATTAATTGTGGATTTGAATTGATTGTTTATACATTTAGCCCTCATGTATATATATGTATTCTTGGGAATTGATTTATTTTGACCAAGTAGTTGCATTCATTTAGATAGTTGCATGTAGATAGGTTGCATATAGATAGTTTGCAATGAATAAATGTTAATATCATTTGTTTCTTTCTTGAGTTTAGCATGAGGACATGCTTAGTTTAAGTGTGGGGAGGTTTGATAAACCCCAATTTTATGATTTATCTTGTGCTTAATTTGGGGGATTTTATCAACTTATCTCACATTTATTCAATGAAATGCCATGGTTTTATAATTCTCCATAAATTTGTACTTAAGTGTAAAAATATACTTTTTAGGCCTTAAAATAGCTAAATTTAATTCACCTTAATTCCATTTGATGCCTTGATGTGTTTGTTGAGTGATTTCAGATTCATAAGGCCAGTATTGGATGGAAAAAGTGAAGAGAAAAGCATGCAAAGTGGAGAATTCATGGAAAAACAAGGATTTGGAGTGCTTAGAACGACGCGCATGCGTGACAGATGCGTACGCGTGACATGACGTGTACGCGTGAGAAGAAAAAGCCAGACGACGCGTACACGTGGCCTATGCGTACGTGTTACAGTAGGCACGTGACCTCATTAAAGTGAAAATGTTGGGGGCGATTTCTGAGCTTCCCAGGCCTGGTGCACGAAATTGTGATCCCCAGCAACGGCGCAAGAAACTCTGTACGCACGTCTTAATAAATCGTTTTTCATTCACAACTTCGATACAACTAACCAGCAAGTGCACTGGGTCGTCCAAGTAATAAACCTTACGTGAGTAAGGGTCGATCCCACGGAGATTGTCGGCTTGAAGCAAGCTATGGTCACCTTGTAAATCTCAGTCAGGCGGATATCAAATGGTTATGGAGTTTTCGAAAATAAACAATAAATAACTAAATAGAAAATAAAGATAAAGATACTTATGTATATCATTGGTGAGAATTTCAGATTAGTGTATAGAGATGCTTTCGTTCCTCTGAACCTCTGCTTTCCCGCTGTCTTCATCCAATCAGTCTTACTCCTTTCCATGGCAAGCTTTCTGTAACGGCATCACCGTTATCAATGGCTACATCCCATCCTCTTGTGAAAAAGGTCCAAATGCTCTGTCACGGCACGGCTAATCATCTGAGGTTCTCGATCATACTAGAATAGGATTCACCCTCCTTTTGCGTCTGTCACTACACCCAGCACTCGCGAGTTTGAAGTTCGTCACAGCCATCCCTTCCCAGATCCTACTCGGAATACCATAGACAAGGTTTAGACTTTCCGGATCTCAGGAATGGCCATCCATGGGTTCTAACTTATACCACGAAGATTCTGATTAAGGAATCTAAGAGATACTCATTCAATCTAAGGTAGAACGGAGGTGGTTGTCAGGCACGTGTTCATAGGGAATGATGATGACTGTCACGATCATCACATTCATGTTGAAGTGCGAATGAATATCTTAGAAGCGAAATAAGTTGAATTGAATAGAAAAACAGTAGTACTTTGCATTAATCTTTGAGGAACAGCAGAGCTCCACACCTTAATCTATGGAGTGCAGAAACTCTACCGTTGAAAAATACATAAGTGAAAGGTCCAGGCATGGCTGAATGGCCAGCCCCCAAAACGTGATCACAGGATCAAAAATACAATCCAGGATGTCTAATACAATAGTAAACAGCCATATTTATACTAAACTAGTTACTAGGGTTTACAGAAGTAAGTAATTGATGCATAAATCCACTTTCGGGGCCCACTTGGTGTGTGCTTGGGCTGAGCTTGAATGTTACACGTGCAGAGGCTCTTTCTGGAGTTGAACGCCAGGTTGTAATGTATTTCTGGCGTTCAACTCTGGTTTGTGACTTGTTTCTGGCATTTAACTCCAGACAACAGCGTAGAACTGGCATTCAATGCCCTTTTACGTCGTCTAAACTCGGCCAAAGTATGGACTATTATACATTGCTGGAAAGCCCTGGATGTCTACTTTCCAACGCAATTTGATTTTTGCTCAAGTCCCTCAATTTCAGCCAGAAAATACCTAAAATCATAGAAAAACACACAAACTCATAGTAAATTCCAGAAATGTGAATTTAACATAAAAACTAATGAAAACATCCCTAAAAGTAACTAGATTCTACTAAAAATATACTAAAAACAATGCCAAAAAGCGTATAAATTATCCGCTCATCACAACACCAAACTTAAATTTTTGCTTGTCCCCAAGCAACTGAAAATCAAATAGGATAAAAAGAAGAGAATATACTATAAATTCCAAACTATCAATGAAACATAGCTCCAATCAGATGAGCGGGACTTGTAGCTTTTTGCCTCTTGAATAGTTTTGGCATCTCGCTTTATTCATTGAAGTTCAGAATGA
>NC_029785.2:91242156-91247437 GCF_000816755.2 Arachis ipaensis
ATTGTGACTCAGCTTTGCTAAAGTCCCCAATTAGAGGTGTTCAGGGTTCTTAAGCACACTCTTCTTTTGCTTTGGACCTTGAATTTAACTGCTCAGTCTCAAGTTTTCACTTGACACCTACACGCCACAAGCACATGGTTAGGGACAGCTTGGTTTAGCCGCTTAGGCCAGGATTTTATTCCTTTAGGCCCTCCTATCCACTGATGCTCAAAGCCTTGGGATCCTTTTTATTACCCTTGCCTTTTGGTTTTAAGGGCTATTGGCTTTTTGCTCTTGCCTTTTGGTTTTAAGAGCTTTGGCTTTTTCTGCTTGCTTTTTCTCTTTTTTTTTTCTATTTTTTTTCTGCAAGGTTTGTTCTTTGCTGCTTTTTCTTGCTTCAAGAATCATTTTTATGATTTTTCAGATTATCAAATAACATGTCTCCTTGTCATCATTCTTTCAAGAGCCAACATATTTAACATTCTTAAATAATAACTTCAAAAGACATATGCACTGTTCAAGCATTCATTCAGAAAACAAGAAGCATTGTCACCACATCAATATAATTAAACTAAGTTCAAGGATAAATTTAAAACTCATGTACTTCTTGTTCTTTTGAATTAAAACAGTTTTTGTTTAAGAGAGGTGATGGATTCATAGGACATTCATAACTTTAAGACAAAGTTACTAAATACTAATAATCATGTAATGAAGACACAAACATGGATAAGCACTTAACATAAAGAAAACGAAAAACAGAGAATGTAAGAACAAGGAATGAGTCCACCTTAGTGATGGTGGCGTTTCCTTCTTGAGGAACCAATGATGTCCTTGAGCTCTTCTATGTCTCTTCCTTGTCTTTGTTTCTCCTCCCTCATTGCTCTTTGATCTTCTCTTATTTCATGAAGGATGATGGAGTGCTCTTGATGTTCCACCCTTAGTTGTCCCATGTTGGAACTTAATTCTCCTAGGGAGTTGTTGATTTGCTCCCAATAGTTTTGTGGAGAAAAATGCATTTGAGGCATCTCCGGGATCTCATGGTGATGAGCTTCATGCGTCTCTTGAGATCCATGAATGGGCTCTCTTGCTTGCTCCATCCTTTTCTTAGTGATGGGCTTCTCTTCCTCAATGGGAATGTCTCCTTCTATGAAAGCTCCAGCTGAGTAACATAGATGGCAAATAAGATGAGAAAAAGCTAGCCTTGCCCCAGGAGAGGGATTTTCGGCTATTTTGTAGAGTTCAAGGGAGATGACTTCATGAACTTCTACTTCCTCTCCAATCATGATGCTGTGAATCATGATGGCCCGATCCACAGTAACTTCAGATCGGTTGCTAGTGGGGATGATGGAGCGTTAGATGAACTCCAACCATCCTCTAGCCACAGGCTTGAGGTCTAGTCTTCTTAATTGAACCAGCTTGCCTTTGGAGTCAATCTTCCATTGAGCTCCTTCCACACATATGTTCATGGGGACTTGGTCCAACCTTTGATTAAAGTTGACCCTTCTAGTGTAGGGGCGTGCATCTCCTTGCATCATAGGCAAGTTAAACGCCAACCTCACATTTTCCAGACTAAAATCTAAGTATTTCCCCCGAACCATTATAATATAATTCTTTGGGTTTGGGTTCTTACTTTGATCATAGTTCCTAGTGATCCATGCATTGGCATAGAACTCTTGAACCATTAGGATGCCGACTTGTTGGATGGGTTTTGTTAGAACTTCCCAACCTCTTCTTTGGATTTCATGTCGGATCTCCGGATACTCATTCTTCTTGAGCTTGAAAGGGACCTCGGGGATCACCTTCTTCTTGACCACAACATTATAGAAGTGGTCTTGATGAGCTTTGGAGATGAATCTTTCCATCTCCCATGACTCGGAGGTGGAAGCTTTTGTCTTTTCTTTCCCTTTTCTAGAGGATTCTCCAGTCTTGGGTGCCATCAATGGTAATGGAAAAACAAAAAGCTTATTCTTTTACCACACCAAACTTAGAATATTGCTCACCCTCGAGCAAGAGAAGAAAGAATAGATGAAGAAGAAGAAAAAAATATGGAGGAGAGGGGGGAGGGGTGTATTCGGTTAAGAAGGGGAAGAGAGGGTTGTGTTGTGTGAAAATGAAGAAGAATGGAGGGCTTTATATAGGGAAAGGAAGGGGGTAAGGTTCGGCCATAAGGGTGGGTTTTGGGTGGGAAATTGATTTTGAATTTTAAAGGTAGGTAGAGTTTATGAGGTAGGTTTATGGGGAAGAGTGGATGATGTGAGTGGTGAATTGGTGATAGGGAAGAGAGATTGAGGTGATTGGTGAAAGAGGGGTGAGAAGAAGTGAGTGGAGGTAGGTGGGGATCCTGTGGGGTCTACAGATCCTGAGGTGATCCTGTGGGGTCCACAGATCCTGAGGTGTTCAAGGATTTACAACCTTGCACCAAATTAGGCATGCAAAATGCCCTTGCACACAACTCTGGGTGTTCAGTGCCAGATTGGTGCTTGTTGTGGGCGTTGAACGCCCATTTGTTGCCCATTTCTAGCGTTGAACGCTAGAACCATGCTTGTTCTGGGCATTCAGCGCCAGCTCTTCTCCAGGGTGCAATTCTGGCGTTCAAACACCCAGATGCTGCCCATTTTGGGCGTTCAGCGCCAGAACCATGCTCTGTTCTGGCGTTGAACGCCAGCCAGATGCTTCTTACTGGCGTTTAAACGCCAGTAAGTTCTTCCTCCAGGGTGTGATTTTTCTTTTGCTGTTTTTGATTCTGTTTTCAATTTTTATATTTATTTTGTGACTCCACATGATCATGAACCTAATAAAACATGAAAGAACAAGAAAAAAAAATTAGATAAATAAAAATTGGGTTGCCTCCCAACAAGCGCTTCTTTAATGTCAATAGCTTGACAGTGGGCTCTCATGGAGCCACACAGGTGATCAGGTCAATTTTGTAGAGTTTAATATATCTTTTTTCATTCACAACTTCGATACAACTAACCAGCAAGTGCATTGGGTCGTCCAAGTAATAAACCTTACGTGAGTAAGGGTCGATCCCACGGAGATTGTCGGCTTGAAGCAAGCTATGGTCACCTTGTAAATCTCAGTCAGGCAGATATCAAATGGTTATGGAGTTTTCGAAAATAAACAATAAATAACTAAATAGAAAATAAAGATAAAGATACTTATGTATATCATTGGTGAGAATTTCAGATTAGTGTATAGAGATGCTTTCGTTCCTCTGAACCTCTGCTTTCCCGCTGTCTTCATCCAATCAGTCTTACTCCTTTTCATGGCAAGCTTTCTGTAAGGGCATCACCGTTGTCAATGGCTACATCCCATCCTCTTGTGAAAAAGGTCCAAATGCTCTGTCACGACAGCACGGCTAATCATCTGAGGTTCTCAATCATATTGGAATAGGATTCACCCTCCTTTTGCGTCTGTCACTACGCCCAGCACTCGCGAGTTTGAAGTTCGTCACAGCCATCCCTTCCCAGATCCTACTCGGAATACCACAGACAAGGTTTAGACTTTTCGGGTCTCAGGAATGGCCATCCATGGGTTCTAACTTATACCACGAAGATTCTGATTAAGGAATCCAAGAGATACTCATTCAATCTAAGGTAGAACGGAGGTGGTTGTCAGGCACGTGTTCATAGGGAATAATGATGACTGTCACGATCATCACATTCATGTTGAAGTGCGAATGAATATCTTAGAAGAGGAATAAGTTGAATTGAATAGAAAAACAGTAGTACTTTGCATTAATCTTTGAGGAACAACAGAGCTCCACACCTTAATCTATGGAGTGCAGAAACTCTACCGTTGAAAAATACATAAGTGAAAGGTCCAGGCATGGCCAAATGACCAGCCCCCAAAACGTGATCACAGGATCAAAAATACAATCCAGGATGTCTAATACAATAGTAAACAGTCCTATTTATACTAAACTAGTTACTAGGGTTTACAGAAGTAAGTAATTGATGCATAAATCCAATTCCGGGGCCCACTTGGTGTGTGCTTGGGCTGAGCTTGAATGTTACACGTGAAGAGGCTCTTTCTGGAGTTGAACGCCAGCTTGTAATGTATTTCTGGTGTTCAACTCTGGTTTGTGACTTGTTTCTAGCGTTTAACTCCAGACAGCAGCATAGAACTGGCGTTCAACGCCCTTTTACGTCGTCTAAACGCGGCCAAAGTATGGACTATTATACATTGCTGGAAAGCCCTGGATATCTACTTTCCAACGCAATTTGATTTTTGCTCAAGTCCCTCAATTTCAGCCAGAAAATACCTAAAATCACAGAAAAACACACAAACTCATAGTAAATTCCAGAAATGTGAATTTAACATAAAAACTAATGAAAACATCCCTAAACACCCAAAATCACAAGATTTCAACACTAATTACCCAAAAACGTGTAACAGTGGGGAATTTCGAAAACTGGGCAGCGATGAATGGAAGACTCACCACAAAACTTAGATAGAATTGTAGAGGATGAGAAGAGCGACGCGTGGCCGCAAACGGCTCGTCAATCGGAGCTCCGTAGCTCAAGTTATGGTGGTTTGAAGATCAAAGAGAGTTAGGTTTTCTCTCTTCTCTTCTCTCTTCCCAATTTCAGCGCCCAACACCCCTTCTTTAGGGTAAAATGAGCTGAAATGCTCATAACTAATGTTTATATATGTTGGGTCTTGGGCCCACTTAGGCCCGGTTCACTTATTTTTGCCCATTGGTCCAATTTTAGGCCAAAACCTTTAAGATTAGCGCTCTAAATTGCACTTTAAATATTTCTACCTTCCCTAATTATAGTTCCTCATTTATTAATATTATTTACCCATAATCAATTTCCTCAGCTGTAGTACCAGACAGATCTCAGCCGGTACTGCCGGTCAAAATTCCACTGCGCGCTTTTACGCAGAAAACTATGTTTTCCGACTCGGAAAAATTCACTGAATCCAAATATCATATTTAAATTATCAAATTCTAATTGCCAAATCTTCCAACCATATTCGCTCCTATTTAACTTATTATTTAATTAATTTCGGTTAGACCGGGTATTACATTTTTCTCACTCTCTATCTCTCTCCTCTCTCTTTTCTCCTCTTCTCTCCAAAATGAGAGAGAGAAGAGAAAGAGAGGATGAGGAGATAGAGGAGGAGAGAGAAAAAAAGGGAAGAGATGAGAAGAGAGAAGAAGTGAAAGAGAGAGAGAAGATGAGAGAGAAAAAGGGGGAGAAAGAGGGCAAGGAGAGAGAGAGGAAGAGAGATACAAAGAGAGAGAGAGAGAGAAGGGGAGAGGGAAGGAGAGAGGGAGAGAGAAAGAGGGGGAGAG
>NC_029785.2:91247701-91248675 GCF_000816755.2 Arachis ipaensis
ACTTTAAATATTTCTACCTTCCCTAATTATAGTTCCTCATTTATTAATATTATTTACCCATAATCAATTTCTTCAGCTGTAGTACCAGACAGATCTCAGCCGGTACTGCCGGTCAAAATTCCACTGCGCGCTTTTACGCAGAAAACTATGTTTTCGGACTCGGAAAAATTCACTGAATCCAAATATCATATTTGAATTATCAAATTCCAATTGCCAAATCTTCCAACCATATTCGCTCTTATTTAACTTATTATTTAATTAATTTCGGTTAGACCGGGTATTACATTCTACCCCCCTAACAGAAATTTTCGCCCTCGAAAATTCCATCCATCACTGCGAGTACGCGAGCGTAGTCTGCCTCTATATCCAACGCATAACAGTCCCAAGGTCCTTTTATTCTGTGCGCTTCCGTTGCCGTGCTCTGATTTTTCTATATTTGAGGTTCTCGGTCATTTGTCCAACGCCGATCAATAGTCTCATTCCTTACTTTTATCGTCTCATCAATTCACCCTATTAAATCTCAAATCATGTCATCAATAATATTACCATCGTCGTTAATCACAGCCATCGTCCCCCATCACTATAATCAATCAAAGATCATCACCACACCTTAATGATACTCCATCACTATCCTCTCTCTCTGCCAAGCCAATTACCACTAATCACAGCTCAACTCCAAGCATAAACTCCAAACTTACTTTCTTATTCTCAAACCCTCGAATTTCCACATGACTTGCTGTTATAAAGCCTCTGACTCATCAATCAAAAACCCCTTTCATTTCTGGGAAGCAAATGAGTTTGAAATAACAATTTAACAAAATTATAAGAATCCGCTTTCCTTTAATAATCTATAAAAGCATTCGAGATACATCTCTTTTGTTAACGTTACTCATATCAAAAATCATCCTCAAAACCATAACCAACGCTCTTTCAATTTCTTGGGAAAAATTTTCAACAGTACCTCCCCAAAAATT
>NC_029785.2:91249868-91257882 GCF_000816755.2 Arachis ipaensis
GCTTCCACAAGTTTCCGCTGCTTTATTCTGATCTCTCGTCTAGTACGAGTTCTATCACTTACTTCCTCACAACCACAACTTAGCATGACTGGCATTCACTAGATTTCTATCTATGAGAGCCAAAACCACATACCAACTTAATTGTACTTTTAACACGTTGTTACCGATCTTTCGATACCTAATCACTTATGCTCACCAAACCTTCTATTAAGATAACTTAGGGTTATCTAGAACAGATCATAATTTTTCATTCGACCATGTATTATGAGTGAATACCAGCCTTCAGCATTATCTAAAGTGGTAAAGAATTAAGTTATCAGTTTTCTTATTACCTCAGGTACGAAAATCAGACCTGGCAGTCTCCCGGTCCTTCCGATATGGGCAATCTCTGACCAAATGTCCTAGCTTTCCGCAATTGTAACACAAACCCGAACCATAATGACACGGTCTATTTGGGTGATGACCTCCACATCTCTGATAGCTCAAAACATCTGAAACAACCATTATTTGCTTTTCCCTACCTTTTCCTTGGGAATTCTTATTTGTCGCAAGGTCATTTCGCCTTTGGGGAAGACGTTGTGGGTATCCTCTTCTCTTAAACTCTTGACCCCTTGTTGGGTATTCCTGATTGTGCTCTCTGCGGTAGGACTCCTGACGGTCATTCTTCGTCTCAACAGCCTTCCTCACACATTCTTCAGCAATATGGCTCTTGTTCACAAGTTCGGAGAAGACCCTAATCTCCATCGGTCCAACGGAGCTCAGGATTTCACTTCGAAGTCCTCCCTCATACTTAATACACTTCCATTCCTCGAAGTCTCCCGGGGTTCCTTGACACATACGAGAAAACCTGAATAACTCCTCAAATTTATCCGTATACTCAGATACGGACATTGTACCCTGCTTCAGCTGCAGTAATTCAAGTTCCTTGACCGTTCTAGCAGAATTCGGGAAGTACTTCTTATAAAATTCCACTTGGAAGGTACCCCAGGTGATAGGATCATTCCCCTGCTGCAGGAGACGTCGGGCCCCTTGCCACCAATGCGATGCTTCCCCCGTGAGCAGATAGGTAGCAAATTCAACACACTGTTCTTCAGGCACCAACTGCGCTTGCAGTGCTCGCTCCATGGCCTGAAACCAGGTGTCAGCTTTAGTCGGATTAGTGGTTCCCTTGAACTTAGGTAGATTAACCTTTAAGAAAGTTGCCAGTGTCATCGGGCCCTGAGCTCCACTTCCGCCATTGCCATTATTGTTTATCTGTTGCCCAAGAGCCTCCGCAGTGGCCTGCATAGTAGCAGCCATATTCTCCAACACCGCCATAAAGTTTACTGGGTTATTCGGGTTGATTTTCACCAACATGAGGGGCCTCTCAGTTGTACAAACACAAGCAATACAGGCAAGTAATACACAGTTAGGGTACAAGTAGAACAAGTAGCACATAATCAGGTAACTTAGCATATATAATGTAGAAATCCAAAACAAATAGGCAAACCCAAACAATTCAAACATATGCAAATGATGAATGCCTGCCCTATGGCTGATGATATCATCTGTCGGTTATCAAGCCAACCCGACATGTCCGGTAGCTAACCTGGGCACAGTCTCTCTGTTGCGTATTAATATCATTAGAGGGAATATGTGCCCTGTCACCATTAGAGGGTATCTGCGCCCTGTCGCCATTAGAGGGTATCTGCGCCCTGTCGCCATTAGAGGGTATCTGCGCCCTGTCACCATTAGAGGGTATTTGCGCCCTGTCGCCATTAGAGGGTATCGGTGCCCTGTCACCCTTACAACCAGAGAGAAAACACAAGCATGCTTACATTCAACATTTTTCATCATTATTCATTTATCATATTCGTTAATTTATCATATATGCCTTTATACTCAGCCATAATCCATAATGGCTTTGCCATAACTCGGCAATAACTCAGCCACCCGGCTCACAGTTCAATCCAGAACTAGCCAATTTATCAACATGGCTCCGCCGTATCCGGCAAGAACTCAGCCATCCGGCTCATGGTCCAATCAAGAACCAACCATTTATCAACAAATATAGCCCTTCGGCTCATGGCATACACGGTACTTCCACCGCCATCCTCCATATCTCATATAATCATATCTGATCATCATTGATCATATCCTTTTCCCTTGCTTCACTCGCAAGTTACCACATCCCCTAGCTCCTTCCTCATTGCTAGGCATACCATAATGATACATAAGGGGTGAGATCGGAGGCTTAAAAGTATGAGGTTTGGCTTTAAAAACTCAAAAATCAACTTTGGCATGAAAACAGGGCCACGCGTACGCGCACTCCACAATAACCAATATCACATACATACATCAACCTAGGGCTCATAAAAATGACAAGTCACAAGGGTTTGAGCACTTCTTATCTCAGCCCATATGAAGTAGGGATAGAACCCACTTAGAATCCATGTTGGAGTATCCCTAAACACCCAAAATCACAAGATTTCAACACTAATTACCTAAAAACGTGTAACAGTGAGGAATTTCGAAAACTGGGCAGAGATGAATGGAAGACTCACCACAAAACTTAGATAGAATTGTAGAGGATGAGAAGAGCGACGCGTGGCCGCAAACGGCTCGTCAATCGGAGCTCCGTAGCTCAAGTTATGGTGGTTTGAAGATCAAAGAGAGTTAGGTTTTCTCTCTTCTCTTCTCTCTTCCCAATTTCAGCGCCCAACACCCCTTCTTTAGGGCAAAATGAGCTGAAATGCTCATAACTAATGTTTATATATGTTGGGTCTTGGGCCCACTTAGGCCCGGTTCACTTATTTTTGCCCATTGGTCCAATTTTGGGCCAAAATCTTTAAGATTAGCGCTCTAAATTGCACTTTAAATATTTCTACCTTCCCTAATTATAGTTCCTCATTTATTAATATTATTTACCCATAATCAATTTCCTCAGCTGTAGTACCAGACAGATCTCAGCCGGTACTGCCGGTCAAAATTCCACTGCGTGCTTTTACGCAGAAAACTATGTTTTCCGACTCGGAAAAATTCACTGAATCCAAATATCATATTTGAATTATCAAATTCCAATTGCCAAATCTTCCAACCATATTCGCTCTTATTTAACTTATTATTTAATTAATTTCGGTTAGACCGGGTATTACACTTGAGGTCAAAACAGTCTTGTGTTCTGTGCCCGTATCCTCGGTGGTAGTCGCAGTAAAAGGTTTTGCTGCCGCCCGTTCTTTCTTTCAGTTGCCGAGCTTTTGGAATGATACCCCTGTCCGCTATTTGGTGTATATCTCGGTAATTGGGGCTGTCAGGGGTGTGTAATTAGAGAACTTGCCGATTCTGGGCGGTCGGTTGGCGTTTGTTGGCTTAGGGTGGTCCCTCTGATTTTCTCTGGGTGGTGGGTTATGTCAGGGCGCCGAGCTGCCGTGCTGGGTGTTGCCGTGTTTCCGTTTATTGGCGACGACGACCTGGCTGACTTCCTCGTCATTGATGTAATCTCTGGTGACGTTCTGGATCTCGTGCATGGTCCACACTGGTTTGGTGGTGAGGTGTTTGCGAAAATCTTCATTCATGAGCCCGTTGGTTAGGCAGAGGCTTGCAACGGAATCCGTGAGTCCGTCGACCGTTAGGCATTCATCGTTGAAGCGGTCGAGGTACTTCCTTGTGGATTCGTCTTGTTTCTGGGTGACCCCTAGTAGGCTGATGAGGTGTTTGGCTTTGGTGATTCTAGTTGTGAATTGGGCCATGAATTTTCGGGAGATGTTGTGGAAGCTGGTTATGGATCCGTTTGGGAGGGCGTTGAACCACTTGATTGCTGGCCCTGCTAAGGTTACTGGGAAGGCCCTACATCGGACCGCGTCGGCCGCTCCTTCTAAGTTCATCCTGGCCTCGAAGGCCGTTAGATGTTCTTGGGGATCCTTGGTTCCGTCGTACTTCATGTTGGTGGGTTTGTCGAAACCTTTAGGGAGTTTTGCTCTTAAGATCCTTTCTGTGAAAGGAGTAGCTCCCATTATTGTGTGGTCGTTTCTTGTGCGTTTAGTATCTCGGTGGCGCCGATCTTCGTCCGAGTCGTGCTGACGACTCAGGTCTCGGGAAGTGCTGCGGTTGTGTCTTTTGCTGTATCGCCGTTCTGGTGATTTCTCTCTCCCATGGGTGCGCGAGGTGCTGCGACCGTCTCTTCTATCGTGTCACCAAGTCGGCGATCTGCCGTGGCGAGATTTTGACCTGGAAGTTGCGTGGCTTCCGTGTTCGTTGTTGTGTCTTTCCTTGGTGGCCAATTTTCCTTCGAGTTCCTGGACCCGAAGGCAGAGATCTTGGATGATTTGTGCCGCTTTATCCCCCGTTTTCTCGGGGCGTCGCAGTTCTGTGATGATATGATCGTTTGTATGGTGGACAATACTTGCTATCCTTCCCTGGTTTGTGACCTCTTGGTGCCCTGGGGTCGGATTCTTTGGTTGAGAGTCCTCCCGGCTTGAGAAGGCTTCTTCCAGTACGTCCCCCATTCCGGCTTAGTCGGCGCAAGTTCCCCACAGACGGCGCCAATGTACTGGATGTCTCCGGTACGGGTTGAGAGATGGATCGAAAACTTGCGGGTCGAGGCAGATGCCGGATCACTTGACTGGAGCAATGGGGGGAGGTACCTGCAAAGATACTCCGACGCTCAAGTCAGAATGGATCTAAGAGGTAGAAGGTGTGAGGGATGAATGAATACCTGGAGGGACGTGGGTCCTCTATTTATAGGTGATGGAAAAGGTATAGACGGTACATGCATTGTATTTTAAAAAAGTTAAACATATTTTAGAAAGGATTAGGGTATCGATAATAAATTGTGATTGATATCAATATCAATAATTGATTTTATAATTATTTTTATACTACTAAAAGCTACATATAGTATCTCTTTTGTGGTATAAAAAAGTTGAGATTCATAACATTTTTGTAAAATTATATTGAATGGACACAAGATTAATTATTTAACAAATTAAATTTTAATTAATATGTTTTATTTTCTACTCCTATTTTCATTCATTAATTGTTTTACTTTTTATATTTATAATAAAATATTGAATGTAAAAAAAATTGATTGTTATATATTTTATTTATTTAGAGTCATAATTAAATTTGATATAATTGTAGCAAGTATCTACAATTAATAGTAACATGATACTATAATTTTAAGTTGTATAATATAATAAAAAAGAATGTAGCAATTTATATCTGCTTCCTATATAGCAATAATATTATATATATTTATATATCTCCTCTTTTAGTTCTTTTCTAAAAATATTGGCATATAATTAATATAGATAACATATATATTGAGCAAGTATCTCCATTGAATTAATCATAAAGGTTAATAAAATATAATGGCATAATTTTCACCTAATTGTAACAAGTATCTCCATTAAAAATATTGGCTAATTATTTTCGACTGTACACGTGTGTAGAATAACTTTTAAGAAGGAGTCACGTATAATAAATACGGTCGATGATCGTAAAATTCCTGACAATTATTTCAATTTTCTTGCTCATACTGATATATTGAAACAAACAAATGAACAATCCAACTTATTTGGTGCGTAGTTAATTTGTATTGATCTATACAAAATTGTTTTTTTTTATTTTAATTTTTACCAAGAAATTATATAATAGCATCATTTTATCGATAATATAAATTTTAATAGTTTATTTATGCAAACGTTTAAAATTGTATTGCGACTTTTTTAAAGGTATATCCTTTTATTAATATATTGTTAGTTTTATCGTTTAATATAAAATAAATTGGTAAATTTTTTTAATTTATAAATAATTTATTATGTTATTTATTTGTCCTTAATTTGATACTTTTAATTCTTATTTTTTAATTAGATGTTATTGGACTCTTGACTGGAAAAGAAGAGCTTATATCATGATCAAAAATAGAAAGAAGTGACAATTACATTGTGGTTGATTTTCATGATTTAGAGTATGTGAAATTTTAATATTTCACAATGAGATTTTGTTTTGTAACAATTATCTATTCATATGCAAAATATTTTATCTTTTTTATTATATATTACTATCTATTTCTCTTAATTCTTGCTTTTATTTAGAAATAAGAAAAAATAAAGTGCATACTATGAGATCAATTTATAACTCAATTATTCAATTATCTACGTAATCACCAAATACATACTTATTTTAATATTACTTATTCTTGCTTTTATACGTAAGCATATTGGTTTACCTTTTATTTAACATATTTATTTATGTTATATTTTTAATCATATTATATATATTTTTACGAATATATCTTTTTAGAAAATATATACTCTTAGTATTAGCATATGGTGTATTAAATAAATATTAATGGTTTTAATTTATGCAAATGTTTAAAATTGTATTGCGACTTTTTTAAAGGTATACCATTTTATTAATATATTGTTAGTTTTATCGTTTAATATAAATAAATTGATAATTTTTTTAATTTATAAGTAATTTATTATGTTATTCATTTCTTTGTCCTTAATTTGATACTTTTAATTTATTTTTTCTATTAGATGTTATTGGATTCTTGACCGAAAAAAAAGAGCTTATTATATCATGATAAAAAATAGGAAGAAGTGACCATTACATTGTGGTTGATCTTCATGATTTAGAGTATGTGAAATTTTAATATTTCATAATAAGATTTTATTTTGTAACAATTATCTATACATATGCAAAATATTTTATCTTTTTCATTATATACTACTACTTATTTCACTTAATTCTTGCTTTTATTTAGAGAAGGTGAGAAAAAAATAAGGTACACACTGTGAGATCAATTTACAATTCAATTATTTATGTGATCACCAAACAATCGAATATATACTTATTCTCCAATTTACAAAATTAAATAAAGGTATTGGTAAGCATGTTGGTTTAACTTTTTATTTAACATATTTGTTTATGTTATATTTGTAATCATATTATATCTATTTTTACGAATATATCTTTTTTAGAAAATACTCTTAGTATTAGCATATGATGTATTAACTAAATATTAGTGGTTTTAAATTATTTATTATTTATTAGAGAACTTTGTGCATTAGAATTCTCTAATAATTTATTGTTCATTTTAAGCTGATTTTGATATGTTCTTATTTCACGGTAAAAAATATATAAAAATTTGTTGGTGAAAAGTATTACTAGATTATTTATGGTCACATTGGGTATATATGTCTGATTTATTGAAAAAAGTAGATTACTAAAATCAATTAATAATTCTTTTAGAATTGATACACTTAACACTAAATTAAGAGAAAAACGAACAATGCATAACATGTTACTTTTTTATTAATCAAATTATTATAATTCAAATTAATTTTAACAAAACAACTTAAAATTATAATTTCAATCTTATCACGTACATGGCACGGGTTATTACACTTATTATAAATTTATATATCATATTATAATTTTAAGTCAACTCCCTAAACACATTATAACATAAACCATCTAAAAAGATACACCAAATTAACAAATATCACATGAGTCACAACATATACTCTAAATTGTCACGATATTTCAAATAAAAAGAGCATCAATACAGAGAAATCAATGAATATAACTAAAATAAAGAACAACAAAGAGACACAAGAAAATAATAATAAAGAGAATCAATAAAAATATTAACATATAAATCACATACACGAACAATGTATATATTAATTGTGAATTACAAAAAAAGACAATATCTATATTAAAATTATAAAACAAAATTATAGTAAAATTATTTAAAAACAACATAAAGATGACATATCTTTTTGGTTAATGAGAAGCTAAAAGAAAAAAAAAGTATGCGCCTAATAATAAGCAATTAAAATACACAAAAAATTTAAAAAATATATAAAAAAAGTGAAATGTATAAATAAAGATAAAAGAAAAAAATTAAATAAATTACAAAAATTGTACTCTAAACATGAGAGAGAGAGGGGGAGGGAGAGAGGGAGATAAATAAAGATAAAAGAAATAAAAATTAAATAAATTATAAAAATTGTACCCTAAACAT
>NC_029785.2:91258533-91259161 GCF_000816755.2 Arachis ipaensis
TTTCAATAATAATAAATAAAAATACGTCAATTTGATATCTAAGAGAAAATGATGCAATAAAATTATAATACAGTTCTAAAGTAAAAGCTTCAATTAGACCATAACATAATTGCATAACACAAATTGAAAGTAATTTCATACTACAATATACCACACAAACATGTAAATGACTTAAGTTTAAATACGGAATTTTTTGTATGCATACATGATAACACCATGATTTATAAATGCTTCATGGATAATATATCAATATTGCGTTGAATGATGAGCACGGAAGTTGGAGAGTGTGTGGTGGTTTGTGTCCACGATAGTTGCCTTCTTGTGACGACGCCTCATAGGAAGAAAAAGAATTGTTGTAAAAGCTACCCAATGAAAGAGTAATTGGTAAACAAATAAATTTTTTTCTAGCATATATGGTCTTTTATAGTGGTAAAATAAAAATAGAAATAATAAAATTTTGTATTTTTATATTAGGAATAGAATTTTATATTTATCCTAATAAAATTAAATAACTAATTAGTTATAATTCATGTATTTAAATAAATAAATAAAATAAATTAAATAAAAATATTTTTAAGAATTAATCAAATCAATTAGTTGATAGAAATAATTAGTATAATTGATTTTA
>NC_029785.2:91261054-91269086 GCF_000816755.2 Arachis ipaensis
TATAAAATAATTTAAAAGAGAGAATAGTATATTTATTTTGGAGGGAAAATGGAGTCACGAGAGATCGACACCTCACCTTCATTAGTTGGGGAAAATCCAGTTTTAGTATATTAAGTAGATAGATAGATAAGTAGATTATAAAAACTATAGAATAATTAAACCCTTAAATAATTGATTCAAGCGAATGAGTTATACTTCAAATGACATAGTCTCCCCTAATCAATTAAGAGGTTACGAGTTCGAGTCTCTTATCTTTGGTAAAAAAAAAAAAGAAAAAAAAATCGATCCAAATTATTCTTTTCCTTCCCCCGAAAGGCCGAAACGCAGAGTTTTCGGCTTTTAGTCAATTCCTAGCTTCGCTAAAACCCTAAACCCACTCCCCACCATCATTCTTTGGTTACTTTTCTTCTTACTCACCCATGGCAGACTCAAAAGACGCCGGCGAAGAAGCCCTACGGCGTCTTATAGCAACATTCCAACCTTCATTCCTTGCACCCAATCCCGCCCTCTCGGAAACTTCTCGTGCGGCGTCGCGCCATCTCTTCTCCGCCCTCAGACCTTTCTGTCCGAAATCGCCGCTCGATCAGCTCCTCATCGATGGTTTCGACGCCGAGCAGATATGGCAGCAGATCGATCTCCAATCGCAGCCTCTTCTGTCCTCCCTCCGCCGCCAGGTGAAGCACTTTGCCAAAAATCCTGAGGAGATTTCGAAGCTGAAGGTGGTTCCTTTGGGGAAGAAAGTGGAGAAGGAGCAACGAGAGGATTGGGTGGAGGAAAGCGACGGTTTTGATGAGGAATTGGAGGATGATGAAGAAGGTGAGGGGAAGGGAGGAGAAGAGGGGATGGATATCGAGGATGAAGACGAAGAGCAGGGTCGAGAGAGTGACAATGAAGAAGAGAGCGAGGGGGAGGATGAGGAGGAGAAAGGTGAAGATGGTGAAGCTGGTGATGGTGGAATTGAGGATAAGTTCTTGAAGATAGATGAATTGGCTAAGTACCTAGAGAAGGAGGAGGAGAATTTTGAGAAAGCCGAGGAAGACACGAGAGGTAAGAAGGGTGCTGATGATGAGGAAAACACTGAAGATGATGATGATGATGATGAGGAGGAGGAGGAGGAGGAGGAGGAAAGTGATGAGGTTAGTGTGTTATTAGGGTAGTTTTCGTTTTCTATTCTCTCTGTCTGGGTGACTGATAATTAAAAAAACCAAGATTTTACCATGACTGTAATTTTAGAGAGTCGCCAGAGTGAAATCCTATGGGTCGCTTCTGTAACGGGATAACCAGCACTGAAAACCGTTTTACATTGAATTAAGAATTCGGCAGAAAATGCAATTGGTTATTAACAAGATAACTAGTTTTTGATAGTCCTATATAAAATTATGTATTACAAATTTAAATAAAGAAAAAGGTAGGTCCAAGTCCTTGTAATCCTGCCAAATGGTGATTGAACATAGATTCTACATCTTGGAACCAAGCCAATTTTGGAGCTGTGTGTAGCTGCTAGAATGCATATAGTCTGGAAGCTATTGGTTTTTGTTGGTTTATTTATCTTGTTATTTGTTGCATAAATGATTGTTACTGCTAACTGCATATTGATAAAGTTCAGTTCTTGGTATCTGCCTATCCGGTTTGCTTGTTTATTGGTTTAATTGGTTTTTAGATCAATCGTTTCTGACTTTGTTCTATTATGTCTACATAGGATGCTGAGTTTGGATTTGGCGGCGAAGATGCAGCAGGGGACATGGAAAATGCAAGGTGTTTATTCTTTTCCTTACATGAGAACCCAAATGATTGGTTTGGATCATGATATAACTGAATCTGTCATTTCACTAATGGGCCAAAAGAAATGCACAGATAAAAGCTTTAAATTTCTATATTTAATCTTAATGATCTATTTTCCACATTATTCCTAAATAAAATTCTTGTGTCATGATCTGGCAAAAGTTGGTAGGACTTCTATACCTGTTGTAGTAACTAGTAAGTATAAAGTATGTTTTATTTTAATGTTTAATGCTTGTCACTTGACAATATGATATAAATTGCCTGATTAACTTGTGGAGCAATCAAGCCTCAAAACCCAAATTATCTTTAGCTGATGATGATGAAAATTAGTCAGTTAACTTTGTTACCTTCATACTTTGAAGGTTACATGCATATATTCTCCTTTGTTTCAACTGTTTTACCTGCATTAGTCCACGTTGACTGCATTTATTGCAAAGAAAATCACATTTTAAATGATAACTAATCCTGTTTACCCAAGTCTGGTACTAGTTTGTAAATTCTGGATCAGCTTCTTCTAAGCTGAATAGTTTGTTGGCACTTGGTAGACCATGAGTCCATGCTGGCTGGGTGTGAAACATGGAATTTCCATTTGCTGCTCTGCAAAATTGAAAATATTTTGATTCCTTTACCTTCTATTTCCCTTTCTTTTTAGTCTACAAAACTGAATTTTTATTTTAAAAAATAATCTGCAAAACTGAAATTGAAAATACTTTGATCAAGGTGAACTGGAGTCTTTTCATTTACATTGTAATTAACCTTGATTGCAACTTGAGGAATCCGAAGGAAATCAAGTTAGCTAATTGATGCCCTTTACCATTAACTCGTGAGTCATAGGAGCCCCATATTTCCTTTATGCCTAGTAATTTTTGTAGGATATTATATATTTTTCATCCTTAGGTATGGATCTCTTCTATGGTGTCTTCTTGACTCTTGAGCACTGTGGTTGGGATGAGCAGTTTATACTCTTGCTTAGGTTTCAGTATTTAACTTATCACTATTTACCATGTATTTATTCTTTGGGTTGTCTGTGATAGATTTGCTTTAATGGTTTCCTTCAAGTGTTGTTATCATTCATGTATTATGCAACTGGCTCGCAGTTGCTGGTCAATTTTGCAACTCTTTGAATCTATCTATCTCTTGCATGTAACTAAAGGGACTACCTCTAGTGCTACATAACACTTCCGAATTGTAATTAAACTAAAATATTTCCCGTCCAAATTCCAAATTGCTTTATCTCAAAATAGGTTTTAGTTACTTGCTCAGTAGTCCGGCTTACTACTAAATGCCACTTGTCTCCCCTACCTGTTGAGAGTAGTAAAGATAGTGTTCAAGAAAAGTCTCAAGTAAACAAACTTCAGTTCAAATTAGTTAGTTAGATGTTGAGCTTTCTGTTCTGATTTCTTGGGTAACATGTCTTCGGGGACTTCTATTATAAATAGAGACTCTCTAGTGTAAAGGGAAGATACACTTTAATGCAATTGTATCGCTCATTGAATTCACAAAGTTCATGTCTAATCTCTCTTCTCTAGTTTACGTTACCTCTGCATATTTTCTGTTAAAGAGTATCACTCTTCACACTACCCTTTGCGCTCTCACCGTGCCTTCCAGATAGAAGTATGTTTGTCACTTATTTGGAAAACAAAGTAACATTTATTTAATAAAATAATAAAAAAGAATGAAAAAATTAAAAGAAATAAGAGAAAAAAAATAAACCCATGAAATCATGGTAGACTTACCAATCTAGATGTTTTGCATAATATTGGTATTCTAAGTTTATCTTTTGGGTCCATTGCCTTTTAGGTATGAAGACTTCTTTGGAGATAAGGGAAAATACTCAAAAAAAATGAAAGCTCAATTGCATCAGGAATCTGAAGGTTCCGATGAGGAAGATGATGATATGAAATTTAAGAAACAAGTACAACATTCTTTATACACACACAGAAACACACACATCCACGATGAGATTAATTTTAAAATAATTTATATTCTAATTTTTATTTGTGCATATAGAATAAAGGAACTGCTTCTACTCATCAAAAGCAACTGGAGAAAATTCATTCGAAGATAGAGGAGATGGAGAAAGCTAACTTAGAGCCGAAAACCTGGACTATGCAGGGTGAAGTAATACAAGAGCCCCTTATTCAACCTGACATTTTGTTTAATGAATTTACAGTCCATCTTTGTCAATCTATGGATGAGATTATTCTTTCCCGATTCTATAACAGGTAACTGCTGCAAAGAGACCCAAGAATAGTGCATTGGAGGTTGATCTAGACTTTGAGCATAATGTCAGACCTGCTCCTGTAATCACTGAGGAGGTTACAGCTTCAATTGAGGATATGATCAAGAAAAGGATCACTGAGGTAAGTTAATGTGTTGAAGTTATTTGGTCTCAGACTTATACTATAACGCACCTTGTTATCTCCACAAGGGTGGAAGCAGATATTTGAATGGTGATAAATATATTGACTATCTCTAAAAAGCTGGGTATTTTAAGATGATAATTGAGAGACTATGAACCATTAATGAGTGAGCTGGTGGGATTTGCAAATGGTCTACAATATATGTGGTTTTTTAATTTGGATTTTTGTATATTATAGGGGAATTTTAATGATGTCCAAAAAGCTCCTAAATTGCCATCTAAAGTGCCACGGGAAGTTAAAGAATTGGTAAGCGTTCATTTTCTGAAATAAATATATGGAGTTCGGCTTCTTATCTAGCTATATTAGTTTATGTTGCTTACTTGGGCAAATCATGTTGGTGATGATTACAGGATGACAATAAAAGCAAGAAGGGTCTTGCAGAAATTTATGAGGTCTGTATTTCTTTTGCTATTTTCAATTCTTAATGTCTTGTCATAAAAAATTGACCTTTAGTTACTGTTTTTGCATGTGGACAGCAAGAGTATGTTGAGAAGGAGGACCCCACTTCTGCACCATTGTCATTCAGAGATGAACAGAAGCAACAGGTGGAAGTCTCAATTGCTTTACATTATTTTCTGCTTCCATTACTTGGTAATTTTTCTTTTTTCTGAATTCTGATGTGTTCTATTGAATGCCTTTTATTTGTGATCAGGCAAGCGTATTATTCAAGAAACTTGGACTGAAATTGGACGCCCTTGCTCATTTCAGTTTTGCTCCAAAACCGGTATTATATCATACTGCAGGTTGCCCTTGATAGATATGCACATCACTAGCTATTTTTTGTCTTCTTAATCGGCTTGTGTTGAACTTGGCAGGTTATAGAGGACATGTCTGTTCAAATTAATGTGCCTGCTCTGGCAATGGAAGAAGTAAAGAGCTATTACCTTGCAATATCAATTTAATTTCTGCTTCTTCCAGCTACTAGTGTCTTACAATGTGATACACTTTCCATGGGCAGATTGCACCTGTGGCTGTCTCAGATGCAGCTATGCTGGCTCCGGAGGAGGTGTTCGAAGGCAAAGGTGATATTAAGGAAGAAACAGAGCTTACCAAGGAAGAGAGGAAGAGAAGGAGAGCTAATAAGAAAAGAAGATTTAAAGGTATGATTGTCTGCAATAAAGGTGCATGGTCTGCCTTGTGACTATACCATGATGCATAGTTGCATTAGCATACCCTTTGTGTGATAGTTCTAGGAGGAAAGCTACCCAGCATTTTGTTAAAATTATCCGTGGACAGAGGATTCTCTTTTCAGTATCATTATTAACAATGTTTATGGTTCAGCTGCAGCAGTAAAAAGAATGGGAAAGAAAGTGCAAGAGGGTGCATTACCTAACCAAATGAATGGTAATTTCTTTCATATCACATGTTCGATATGAGAAATATTGCTTTAGTGTCACTTCTACTCTTGAGTGTGCCTGAAAGGTTAGCTCTTCATTAACACTGACCACATTTTCTAATAGAATGAGACTTGGTTATTATTAGATTGGCCATGCTATACTGAAATGTAGTTGGTAGAAGATTTGACCGGAAGTTCTTTTTTCAGTCATAATTACTTACGAGATTGAGCCTGGCCAACAAAAACTATTTGTTGACACCAGTTATGCCTAGATAGACTTTTACTCTTGTTGGGTACAAATTAGATAATAATACATCCATGATTTTTCCCTATCAGGCAGAGATAGTTGGATAGTTGTAGCCGCAATGAAAACATGGTGGATCTCTATGGAACGAGCCTAGTCAGTTATATTTAATCAAAAGATTTTCCTTTAATTTCGTAGATTCTAAGGTTGATTCCTTTGGTGTTTGCAGGCTAAGAACAAAGTATTTTATTTGATTTATTTGCTGAAGCTGCACAACTGACAAACACAAGTTCAGGGGGACCCTGTGGCGGGTAAAGTAGAGACACTGGTGGCTTTTTGGTCTCAACCATGACAAATGAGCAAAACTTGTCGTTGCAGTGGGCAGATGAAGAGCGCTATGCGGCTGCCATTTCCGTTGTTTCCGTTGTTCCTTTAGTTATTTGTTGATATTTACGAATTTGGTTAGGTTTTTCTGTATGTACGGTTACTTAATGTTATTATAATCCAAGTGTTTTTGGTAACTAAGTCCAACCAAGTTGGCCCAAATTCAACAAAAACCACTTTCATTACACCGTGTATACACGTGCGTTTCAATAACGCAACACATCCTTCTTCGTCTTCATTTTCGGCTTCGCATTTTTTCTTCTTTGTGTTCTTCCTTCTTCTTATTCACTTTCCGCCTCCTTCTTCGCGTGCCTTCTTATTCTTCGTTAATTTCTCTCAATCATCCTTCTTTTATTGCTGTTGTGTTTTTTCTTTTCCTACTTTTAATTGAGATTTATTTGGATTCAGAAATGAATTGATGTGTTTTTGTTGATGATTGTGTCTTTTTTACTGTTTAGAAATAAAATAATTTTGGTTCGTTTGTGTGTTAATTGAGGTTTATTTGATGCTGCTGATAAGTATTGATCAAATTTTTTATTCCTTAAGAAATTTTGGTTCATTTTTTAGTTTAAATGAGATTTTAATTGGATTCAGGAATGAATTGGATATGTTTTTGTTGATAATTGAGTCTTTTTGACAGCTTGTTCAAAATTTAACTAATTTCGATTCTTTTGTAAATTAATAGAGGTTCACTTGATGTTAAGTATTGACAAAGTATTTTATTCCCTAAGTAATTTCGGTTCATTTCCTAGCTTATTTGAGGTTCATTTGGATTCAGAAATGAATTTGATATGTTTTGTTGATGATTGAGTCTTTTTGACTGTTTGTTTAGAGCTAAAATAATTTCTGTTCATTTGTGTGTTAATTGAGGTTCACTTGATGCTGTTGATAAGTATTGATCAAATTTTTTATTCTTTAAGCAATTTCGATTCATTTTTTAGTTTAATTGATATTTATTTGGATACAGGAATGAATTGGATTTCTTTTTGTTGATGATTAGATCTTTCTGACTACTTGTTCAAAACTGAACTAATTTGGATTCATTTGTGAATTAACTAAAGTTTACTTGATGTTGTTGTTTAGCATTGACCAAGTTTTTTATTTCTTAAATAATTTTGATTCATTTCTAAGTTTATTTGAGGCTCATTTGAATCCAGAAATGAATTCGATGTGTTTTTGTTGATAATTGAATTTTTTTTACTATTTTTTTAGAACGAAAATAATTTTGGTTCGTTTGTGTGTTAATTAAGGTTCACTTGATGCTGTTGATAAGCATTGATCAAATTTTTTATTTCTTAAGTAATTTCGGGTCATTTCTTAGTTTAATTAAGATTTATTTGTATCCAGGAATGATTTGGATGTGTTTCTGTTGATAATTGAGTTGTTGTTAAGTATTAACCAATTTTTTTATTCATTAAGTAATTTCTGTTCATTTTCTATTTTATTTGAGGTTCATTTGGATCCATAAATGAACTCGATGTGTTTTTGTTGATGATTGAGTCTTTTTTACTGTTTGTTTAGAACTAAAATAATTTCAGTTCATTTGTGTGTTAATTGAGATTCACTTTATGCTGTTGAAAAGTATTGATCAAATTTTTTATTCCTTAAGTAATTTCGGTACATTTTTTAGTTTAATTGAGATTTATTTGGATTCAGGAATGAACTAGATGTGTTTTTGTTGATGATTGAGTCTTTTTAACTGCTTGTCCAAGACTGAACTAATTTCGATTCATTTGTGAATTAACTGAAGTTTACTTGATGTTGTTGTTAATTATTGGCCATGTTTTTTATTCCTTAAATAATTTCGTTTCATTTCCTAGTTTATTTGAGGTTCATTTGGATCCAGAAAGGAATTCGATGTTT
>NC_029785.2:91270335-91270700 GCF_000816755.2 Arachis ipaensis
TTGGATGTGTTTCTGTTGATAATTGAGTCTTTTTTACTGCTTGATCAAAATTAAATTAATTTCGATTCATTTGTGAATTAACTGAGGTTCGCTTGATGTTGTTATTAAGTATTAACCAAGTTTTTTATTCCTTAAGTAATTTCGGTTTATTTCCTAGTTTATTTGAGGTTCATTTGGATCCATAAATGAACTCGATGTGTTTTTGTTGATGATTGAGTCTTTTTTACTGTTTGTTTAGAACTAAAATAATTTCAGTTCATTTGTGTGTTAATTGAGATTCACTTTATGCTGTTGAAAAGTATTGATCAAATTTTTTATTCCTTAAGTAATTTCGGTACATTTTTTAGTTTAATTGAGATTTATTT
>NC_029785.2:91280700-91284764 GCF_000816755.2 Arachis ipaensis
GGAGAACATACAAAGTCACATTTCAAAGAGAATGAGCAATATTTTATATAGGAATCTTATACAAGTATTTAGTAGACTGATACAGTTTCAAATAATGTCCATCACTGATATGTATGCAGCAGATGTTCTATATTTATCAACAAATTCGATTTCAGGTGTTGATAATAGAGCTGTATGTTGAGTTTGAACAGCATACGGGGCTGGATGCGGTTGGTGAGGAGGTCAATGTTGATGAGCTCGGGGATATAGATTGGGAAGAAGATAACAACGATAATGAAAAGAGGAGTTCGAAGCTAACTACGAAGTTAATGATGAAAATGATGACCGAGACTTGGCAGACAATCTAGCGGTGCAAGATGAAGCAGATACAATTGTAAACCAGCATCCTTTGGGTGTTCTGTCTTTTATGTGAACTCTGGATCTCGCAACCATACATGCTCCATAATTTTTTGAGTATGCGAATATGGGTATGTTATGGTTATTAATTAAAATTACCAATACCATTTTTTTATTTGTCTTGACTGACTAACGGTGGATCGCATGTCATAGGTGAAGGTAATGTTGCGGCGGAAGAAGGTGAATTTAGTGTTGGAATGGAATTTGGTTCTAGAGAGTCGGTGATATATGTAATCAAAAGCTATACTATCTCTAGATGAGTTGATTACACTGTGTATGAGTCTGAGTCACAGACATTCTATGCAAAATGCAAGGGGTATGATGTAGGGTGCGATTGGCTTATTCGAGCTAGCTTGATTCAAAAGAAAGGTTGTTGGGAGATCAAGAGTTACAATGGCAAACACACGTGTACCATGGGACAATTTCACAATATCATGCCAAGTTGGACTCAAACACAATTGCAGATGATATTAGGTTATTGGTTGAAACAGACTCGTCGGTGAAGTCTATTATTGCGGAAGTTTAATCTAAATTCAACTACAGTGTTACTGCAAGACTTGGTTGGCAAAGCAGAAATCTATCGCAAAAATTTTTGGTGATTGGGAAGCTTCTTACCAAACTCTTCCAGTATGGTTGAAAGAAATAACTACAAAGATACCAAGGTCTCGTGTTCAAATAAAAACACTCCCGGTTTATCGTGAGAGTGAGGAGGTTCAAGGTGTAAAAGTTCTCCATCGCATTTTTTGGAGCTTCTATCCATGTATTAGAGCATTTAGACACTACAAGTAATTGGTGCAAGTTGATGGCACACACCTGTACAGAAAATATAAAGGTGCATTTTTAGTTGCGGTGGCACAAGATGGAAACCAAAACATTGTGCCTATTGCATTTGCCATCGTGGAGGGTGAGACAGCAGACATGTGGGAGTTTTTCCTAACTAATTTGCGAGATATGTTGTTACTATTGATGTCATGGCATTATTTCTGACCGCCATAACTCCATCGACACAGCAATAGCTCGCAATAACGATGCATGGTCACTACCAAGAGTGTGGCATATGTTCTGCATTAGGCACATCGGGTCCAACTTCTTAAGGGGGTTCAAGGCTCTGTACTTGCATAAACTTGTGGTTAACACAGGTATTTGAATTCGTTGTTATGGTTTTATTCATAGTAATTTGCGACATCTACTTATGATTACATGGTTTGTTCTACATGCTATTCTAAGACGGAACAAGAGTACAATAAAAACTACCAATGGCTTAAAGATCGATATGAGGCATATACTCAATGGTACAATGATATCGGTGTTGAGAGATGGGTGTTGGCATTTGACGGGGGTCATCGTTGGGGTCATATGACAACGAATTTGGTAGAGTGCATAAATTCTGTCTTTAAATGTACGCAAAACTTTCTTGTGACTGCCATTGTTAGGTCTACATTTTATCAAGTAAACGAATTATTTACGGAAGAGTGTCGAGGCTCATGAGCGTGTCCGCAATGGATTGATGTATTCAAAATATGCCACCAAACAAGTTGAACAAAGTTTTTGACGTGCAGGAAACATTATGGTCAATCGGTTCGATAGGCACAATGAGATGTTTGAGGTACGTAAAATGCAAGATGGTTATATATACACTATTAACCTTGCACAACGACACTGTAATTGTGGTCATTTCTTGGTCAAGCGACTTTCATATTGTCACGTTCTTATATGTTGCGCTAACCAACGTCTTGATTGGCAAGTATATGTACAAGGCATGTACAAAATGTCTAAAATTTACAAGGTCTACAGAGGCGAGTTTGTTCCGATGAGTGATCCATCCACGTGGGCTAGATATGAAGGAGCAAAGCTGATGACTAACTGGACATTGAGGTGCACGACTAAACGACGACCGAAGTCAACCCGCTACTTGAATGAGATGGATTCACGGGATATGTGTGCTCCTTGCCGGTGTATTATATGTGGACGGGTAGACGATGCCCTCAGCGCGCAGGTCCAAGTTCTGTCGGAGGTCAATAGTGGTTAAGCTACTCCTATATTTCTAAATTTCTTATGCAACTTTTTTACGAATTTAATTAGTTTAACCTGGTATGTAACTTTCTTACGTTTGTAAGCATGTGCACTTTCTTATGTAAATTTTTTATCTATGGATGCGTTAAAATAAAATATAACCAAACTTACAATAATAAAGACAGTGTGTATTGTAAATAGAAACACAACACAAAATAGAAATGTCCAAAGATAACATCACACGTATAACAATAAAGACAGTGTATAGTAAAAACTGTCCAAAGATAAACTCAGACAGACAACAAATGAAGAAAACTACAACAGGTTGCTTTTTCGGCGCCTTCTTCCAATACTGAGATGGGTGTATTTATCCGGGGGAAAAACCTGTGTCTGTAGATTATACGGACGACCCTTAGAAGCACCCGCATCCAGACCGCTAGGTCCGCCACTACCGCAACCCTCAGAAGCACTAACATCCCCTACAAATCCCTCTTTTTGCTGCGGATACTCACTCAAATCAAACAACTCGCTACGCAAAACCTTTGAGGGATGAGGAAGGTCATCGGCATGCGCCTCTCGATCCATTGAGAAGTCACTAGCATGCTCTGAAAGGGAGCGATAACCAACAGACGGCTTAGAAGCAGTAGGTCTTTGTTGAAAAGGTGGAAATAGATAATCTATGTCTCTCAGAATCAGAGACAAACTGATGTCACCAATACCATGTAGCAGACTAAAGTCGCCTTCAGTTGGAATTATCATATGTGGTATGTATAGCTCTACTACCTGTTGTGGTTGTGATTCATGTATGTACTATTATTATTGCTCATAAATTGGAAGCTGAGGCTTTTGGTCATTTGCCATGCCCTGAAACTGCTGATCATATGCCATGCCTTAAAACTGGTCGTATGCCGGTATCTTCATGATAATAATAACAATTATAATATTTAGTATCAGCGACAATAATAATAAGAACAGTAACGGTAATGATAATAATAATTAATAATACCCGAACTCATTGCTCATAGCCTGGAGCTTAATACTGGTGCTCATAAGCCGGAATATGAAATTAGTGCTCATAAGGGGGATTTGGCTACTGAGGTCCAGGTGGTGGCGGGGTTGCACCTGCGGTTCATTCATATCGGCTTCTGCATCGGGAATTCTATTTGACAAGTGTAGGTGATTTTCATACTGCTCTGTGTACCATTCATAGTACATCGAGAGAGGATAAAAATCTGCAATCTCGTCTCCTGTTGCTCCAATCATGGTTTTGTGCGCCGGTCAACCACCTACAATGAGCATCACCAATCCGGTATAGTTCATCCGGTCGAAGTTGTGCAAGCCTGAATTGGCGTCTTACTCAGTCTGTTGGGTGCCACTCTATACACTCAAATGACACTAGCGAAGACTTTGTGGAGCACATAAACAAATGTACGACTAGGTCTTCAGGAACCACTACTCCCATATACGGCTGCCATATAAACTGCTCATCAGTAAACACGACGCCGATGAGTTAAATTATTAGACATAATAAACTGTTTATCGTAAATTGTTAAAACCTACGTCGTTGACTCCCATGTCATCTAGCTGTCGCCTAAAGTGTATTGTAGACCTTTGCGTATATCTCGTTAGCCGGCGCCAATGACTCTACCTAAACA
>NC_029785.2:91284784-91285937 GCF_000816755.2 Arachis ipaensis
ATAATAATAATAATAATAATAATAATAATAATAATAATAATAATGACAACAACAACAATGATAACCATTACCGATGCACAAGTAGAACACCAACATCAGCGTACTCATTATGAAGAATAGGTACTAAGAACGGCATACCCAAAAACTGATGACTATTGATCGTTCTACCCGTGATGGACTCCCCATTATTTGGGAGGCCAAGTATATGAGTCACAGTCACTTTGCCGACTGAAAGGTGAAACATGTAAAAATAATGTAGTATCTACAATCTACTTATGAAACGTAGTGAAACCTAGTTAATGTTAGAGTTGCTGCAACTATCTCATTAAAAATTTTTGGCGAATCANATATAAAATTACGAACTGTTTTTTTTTAATAATTTTACTCCTCACTCGCTCAAATTACTTCCTCTCGTTCTTGGTCTTCGTCTCCTTCCCTTCCTTATTAGAACTTAAAACGTAGAAACTCTCCCTCCCTTACAACTCAAAACTTAGAAACCCTCACCCCAAAACCATTGCAACCAAAATAGAGAAGTAACTTAGTAAAAGTAAACTAAGCTCACATTGAAGCAAGACGCAAAGTACGCGTGTTATAAAGACCTTTTTTTCTTTCACCAATACATGTCGGACATGCAACCCAACTCCATGCCAATTACAATTTGTGTTGTGGATTAGGCGTAGACTAATTTAGAATTTATGATGGAGTAATGAATTAAACTGATTAAACCATTAAATTATTAAATCAGTTACTCGACTAATTTATTGACTGGTTCGATTTTTCCAACCTTCATCAACAATAAAGTTCTACAAAAATTTCATACGAAAGAGATATATTTTCTAGTATTTTCTTTTGATTTATTTTCTTAATCGGAAAAAATAAAGTGGGAGGAATAAAGGTAAAGGTATACCTTCCTAGTTGCTCTTTGAGGTGTCACCCTTCTCATTGAAGCCTGTCAGTATTTCCCCCAAAACCCGCCTAGTAGTGGAATATGGATTTCAAGTTTGAACTCACCAAATTATTAAATGTTAATTAATTAATTCATTTGAAACAAGAATACACATACACATATATTATATTTCATTGATAATTTGATTCACTGTTATTACCAGGCCACATGATCTCATGATTTAATAAGAGTTTTTTATTCATTTTA
>NC_029785.2:91289667-91291490 GCF_000816755.2 Arachis ipaensis
ACCACTCCATTCCGTGTAGCTCATCAACGTCCTTGTGTGTATGACCTCCAGGCTTGCTCTTGCATTCTTGAAGATTCGTGCATTCCGTTCCAACCAGATGTTCCAAATCACTGCAAAGAACACTGACATCCACATCTTCTTCCCCTGTTGTCTATTATGCATTCCATGCCAACTCTCAAACATTTCTTTAACAGTTCCGGGAATCACCCACTCCCTTCCTAGTAACCTCAGCCACTTGCACCACACCTGCCATGTTACCTCACACCTAAGGAATAAATGCTCAACAGATTCTAATTCCTTGGTACACAGTACACACATACTATCCCCCAGAATGTTGACTCCTAGTTTAGTCAGCCGCTCCTTGGTGTTAACTCTACCCACTAGCACAAACCACCCAAAGAGCTCAATTCTCGGAGGGACGAAACCTTTCCAAATGGAACTCGTGAAGCTATAACTCGTTATCTCAGCTGATAATGTCTCCGCTTGTATAGCCTGGATCACAGAACTAGTAGAGAAAATACCTTTATTTTCAAACTTCCACACCACATTGTCCTCCCTACCTGATGACAACCTCACTGGCCTTAACCTCTCATGCAGTTGATTGACAAGCTCCAGCTCCCATTGGAACAGTGCCCTCCTCCATTGAAAATTCCAAATCCAATCAAGCCCATCCCAAAAACCACACTCCCCGATGACAAGTCCTTGCTGACTGGAAATAGAGTAGAGTCTCGGATGACTTCCTTTCAGAGTACCACCTTGAACCCAGTTATCTTCCCAAAATCGAGTCTGCATACCATTGCCTACTTCCATTGCCAGTCCACTTACCACTTTATCACGAATCCGCGGTTCTTTTATATTCAGCTGACATATGTCCTTCCAAGGGCCACCCTTTACTGGTAAAGGCTGAGTTGCTAACATGACATTCGGGTTCAACTTATTACATGAACACACAATCTTCTTCCACAGCGGGCAATCCTCCTTTGAAAACCTCCACCACCACTTAAACAGAAGCGCTGTGTTTCTCAGCACTGCATCACCAACCCCCAATCCCCCAACCTTTTTTGGAGCCTGAACTATCTCCCACTTTACCATAGGTATACCATAGTTCCCGTTCTCCCTGCACCACATAAAGTTCCGTTGTAAAGCAATCAGCTTGTCCGCTACCGCCTTCGGCATCTTGTATAGACTAAGGTAGTAGATGGGGAGACTATTCAGCACCGATTTGATAAGAACCAGCTTACCTGATTTATTCAAAACCTTGGCTTTCCACAAACTCAGCTTCTGTTCCACCTTATCAATGATTGGTTTCCAAGTCTTCACCAAGCGCGGATTCGCACCTAGAGAAACTCCCAAGTATCTAACCGGTAGAGAAGCTTGTTGGCATCCCAGCAGTCCACATGCCCTGATCAATCCATCCTTGCTCACAGTTCACCGATATCAGATTCGATTTATCAAAGTTAATGCTCAGCCCAGACATCAACTCAAAGCACCGTAACAGTCTCTTATAGTTTACAATTGTTTCAGTCTCCGGCAGGCAGAATAAAATAGTGTCATCTGCAAATTGTAGGTGTGACAGTTCAATAAGATCTCCCCCTACCAGCAGTGGAGCAATGCGGCCATTCCTCACAGCCTCTCCCAACATCCTATGCAACACATTTACAACTAATACGAATAGCAATGGAGAAAGTGGGTCCCCTTGTCTTAGTCCCCTCTCCATCTTGAATGGCTTGGAAGGTGCCCCGTTTACCAAGACTGCCATGGTGGCCGTAGTAACACACTCCTTAGATAATACAGTTATTTTTATATACAGTTATTTTTATATA
>NC_029785.2:91291755-91294154 GCF_000816755.2 Arachis ipaensis
CATATTTGTAAATGAATAGTTTAGTAATTTTTTTTTTTTTCATTGTTACTTTACTTTTTTATTCATTGGTGTTTTATTTTTCTCCTCGAGCTATTTAATTTGAACCTTGGCATCGAACATGAAGTGAGGATACCTTTCATACTACTATTAAAGGTATAACATTAAACATCCTTTTTAGTTACTTCACCCTAACTTTATTACTGTTTTCTATACCGTAATAGATAAACAAATCGTGTGTTCGTATATTTTTTACTTCTTATTCTTTCTTCTTACCCAGATTGAAATTCAAATAGTATAACTTTTAATCCTAGTATATTAATCTCGGTTCGAGTCAGAGAAACGATATCCAACATATAAAAGTTGAGTATACCTAATTCTTTTATTTTATCTTTTAACTAGTTCAATTTATTTTCGAATCGAAATTTATATATACACATTATATAAACCTTTCGTCTTAGTTCAGTTACTGTTACTTACATAAAGGGAAAACTGGCTCAATAGTTGTAAAATTTAATATGTGTACTAATTATATTGATGGACAGACAGATTTTCATAACAAAAATTTCAATTGTTCTTGTTGTAATTAAGAAAAAGTGAAAGCTATTATAATCGAACACTATATATTTTGAAGGTTTAAATTTGAATTTTAGTTTTATATGTCTTTCTTTTATGTTCTACTGTAACCTATTTCCTTTAAAAACAAAAAACAAAAAACAAAAAACAAAAAAAAATTTGAGCATTGTATGTCTTCGACTTCCTGTTTGTTTTGATTTTGGATTTTTTTTTATTATTTTAATGTTTGACCAATAGATAAATAGCAAGTTTAGGTGCAAGTTGACTGGTTCTCTGATTTTGTGCATGGTGCGTGTGGAATTGATTGGTTGTCAACAAACAAATTTCCTTTCATTTATAATAGAAATACAGAATACTAAAAAGAGGAATGCTATGACCATCACTTTTGTTAAATTCTGGTCAGTACTTAACCATAAAAAAAAAAAATTGAATGATTTTATATCATTAGATACAATCTCATACCATTAAAAACATTATTGATAGCTAATTGATGATTAAAAATTACAAAATCTACTGATCTCTTAGAATTTCTCTTCCGCAATCCAATTCTATTAGTGTATGGATCGGTTACTTTTATATCCACAATTTTGGATCAGATTCGGATAAACACTATAGATATACAAATCGAAATATCGAATCCATAAACACTCATAATTCTTATTAATGGACGAGCGAGGATGATTATTTACAAATTAAAGATGAAAAAGATTGTGTAATTATTTTTATGTAAAATTAATAACTAAAAATTATTAGATAATAATTTAATTAAATATATTAAATTATTTAATATTTTTTAACTAATAATTTTACATAAAATTAATTGCATATAATTTTCATCCGTACAAAAATGTTGAGTTGGAAAACCGAAACGGGGAATGGGAGGCTAATTTTTTTTGGTATGGAAAAAATATTGGTGTTTTTGTTGAAAATGGGAGTATTTGGTGTAATTACAGATGGGTGGATTTTTTGGGTGGAAAGCCAACACGTGGGGGGCGTGTTGCAACACGTGGGGGGCGTGGTGGACACGTGTCAGCATTCTGGCCAACACGTGGGGGGCGTGTTGGACACGTGGCAGCTTCTTAGCCAACACGTGGGGGCGTGTTGCAACACGTGGGGGGCGTGTTGAATGATTTCCATACTACTGTAATACACTTCAAATATCAATATTCAACCAAAACACCATCTCTCTTTCCATATTAAAAATAATTTCTGGGAATGGGATTGCGATTAAATTGGGATTGAGGAGAATATATGCGTTTCTTGTTGAAGGAGAGTAGAGTGGGCCCACTGTCCAACAAGTAGTGTGCTCTTTCGGTATCGACCTCTTTATCGGGGACCCAAATATTCTCACCTTCTGTCACTTCTCACACAAACCACTATCCACTATCACAATTCCTTTCTTTATTTCTCTCACTTCCTATTTTTTTGTTTTTAATTTTATACCTAAGTCAAAATACATCACATGTATTTGAAATCAGTCGTGAGAAACGCTAATATCTTATATTTCGATTAGAATCTTTACATAATATTAAATAGATATCAAATAACAGATCTTCATCATTTCAATAATATTTATGTTTTATGTAAAAAAAACACTCAAAATGATTACTAATTATTTTTTAGTTGTGAATTTATTTGGTAAGTGTGATGTGTGTGATTGTTTGCTTATAATAAATTATGGTCTGTTTCAAAAATAATTAAGTAATATTTTAAAAATTAAATAGAAGTTTCAGTAAAGAAGATAGATCATAATAAGTAATTGATTGGTTTTTTTATTATCATTTAAAATACTTATCTGAAGAAATAAATATAGTAGAAGATATCAA
>NC_029785.2:91294159-91299331 GCF_000816755.2 Arachis ipaensis
TAAAGAATAGATTGAATTTAATTCTTTATTTATTTATGACAATATTAAAAATAATTATGAATTATTTTTTATTTGACTTATAATTCTATGTTATTTTATTATTTTATTTTATTGTAAAAAAAATCTGGCTCTAGAATACAACACCAGCCTGAAACTATTAGGCATTGAACTCATTTTGTCCCAAAATCACAATGAACGGCCGTGATAATTCCACACCAACCATAACGGGGGAATCTCACCCGTCCATTAGGTTGGGTTTGGTCAAGATGAGATAAGCAGTGGGACCAGTGCGCGTAGAGGGAACAGTATAGAGACAAAATGGGTGGTCCCACAGTTTCATGTCAGTGTCACCGACGTCCAAGAAGAGGTGATGACGTGGCATCTCGTTTGTCACTTTGTTCTTCCCTTCTTATATGTCCTGTCCTCTCCCCTAATATAGTAGAAGTAACAACACTTCTATCTTCTTCTTCTTCACCTAACACTCTTTGCTATCTAACCCTCTTTTCTTCACTTCTCTATCTTCAATGCTTATTATCATCACTATCTAATGCTAGACATTTGCATTTTAAATTATTATTTTTTTGTCCAAATATTTATATATATATAGCTGGGGTTATTGGTGTTTATTGTTTTTCTTGAGAAATTTTGAATGGGTTTCTCCTCTCTCCACGTCTGCATGGATTCATCAGCATCCGATAATAATTGGCTTCAGGTATGCATCTAACTTATGCTCTAGTCTCTCACATTATATATATTGTTGATCTATCCATATATGTGTTGTTTCTCTATATAATAATGCAAGTTTAACTTGAACAAGTCCAGTGATTCCTCATGCATGCTAATTATTTATACACTAACGAATTGTAACGGTTAGACAAGGCTAAAGTAAAGCCCAGATTTGAGACCAATTACATTATTTTTATTATTAGTATAGTTAAAAACCTCAACTATCTAGTGTGAAGTACAACTAGTTCACCAGGAGCAGTATTATGTTATGATATATATTCAAAAGAGGATCCGAGGAAAATGAAAAATGAAAAAGACAAAGTGAAAGACAATTTAGAAGGAGAAATAGTGGCAGAAGAATAAAGAGAAAAAAAAAAAAGGGCATACAATATAATATAAAGAATCCGGCTAGGAAAACAATAGACTATTTGTACAATGTGTACAATAGGCTATTGAGTTACAAAATGAACATCTTCCACACTATCTAGAATAACCATCCGAGTACTAGGGATAATAAACATCTTCTCAAAAGTTTAAACTGATTTTGGGGTTCACCAAGGATCGAATTCTTAATCTTTCGAATCTAGCACTCTAATACCATGTCATGATACTACTCATCCCAAAAACTTCAGCTGATGAAAAAAGGTAACACTAATAGTTATATCTCTAATACTTCCTAAATTTTCATTGTACACATTGTACAAATATTCCATTAGTTTCTCATATTTTCCCTAATATAAAATGACAAAAGTTGATGACAAAAACATACATACATAACACATTTAAATTTAGTTTGAATAGTTATTCACTTCTCCTTTATTCTTCTTTTTTACTATATATACATATAATAAATAAATTTGTTAATGATCAGGGCACAATTAACGAGGAGGGTAGTACAGGGGTGGATGATTCTTCTTGTCCTTCCCCAACAGGGGACATGATGATGATTGCATGCTCGAACAAGCTTCCAACAATGATCATAGAAGGAAGTAGTAGTAGAAGACTAATGACAAGGCCCCCACAAGACCAACTAGCTCTAAAGTGTCCAAGGTGTGAGTCAACACACACAAAGTTCTGTTACTACAACAACTACAGCCTCTCACAGCCAAGGTACTTCTGCAAATCTTGTAGAAGGTATTGGACCAAAGGTGGCACTCTTAGGAACATCCCTGTTGGAGGTGGTTGTAGAAAGAACAACACCAACAAGAAATCCTCTTCTAATTCCTCCAAGAAATCATCCAATAATAACGACAACAATGATCAACCATCACCACTTCCTATTAGTGTTAATATTAATAATCAAAACCAACTACATTATCCTTCTAATAATGGTGGTTTCCCAGATCTACATCAATTCTCCTCTAACATGAACAGTTTGTTTGGGATGAGTAGTATTGGTGGGGGGTTATTGGGAAACCCTAATTTCATGTTTGAGAATAACCCTAGGCCGTTGGACTTCATGATGGAGAGTGGTATCATTAAGAGTGGTTCTAGGAGCTTTGATTTCCTTGGAAATAGTGATCATCATCATCATATGATGATGAATGGTGGCGGTTACAATTTGATGACGTCATCATCATCACCAAATTATCAAGGACTTTGCTCTTCAGCATTTGGAGGAAATAATAATAATATGTCACTTGATGGAGGGAACAATCACAACAACAACAACAGCAACAATACTGGGAGCTACAACATTATGGGATCTTGTCAGAGATTGATGTTACCATATGATGATTCAGGTGACAATGGCAATCAAAATAGTTTGATTGATGTGAAGCCAAACCCTAGGCAATTGTTTCCCCTTGATGGAAAAGAGACATTTGGGTCATGGACTACTACCGGAATGATTAACAGCTATGGATCTTCCGCAACGAACCCTTTGGTCTAGTAACTAGTAATCTTACTAAATATATATTCATATCATGATGATGATGATCCATGCATGTATCTCTCTAAGCTTTGGCTAATTTGTTCATTCAGTTAATTTAATTTGTGATATTGCTAGCTAGTTAAATATATTAGTATTTTGGGTTATGTATAAAGTCTTTGATTGAGGTTTTCTCATAGCTAGTGTCTCCTTTTGCCGAAGTAGTCTTTAATTCGGTATTTTATCATGGAATTAACAAAAGGAATGTGAAAGGAAATTAAAGCTTCAGTGTCTAATTTGACTGCTTTGCTGCATTATATATATATATATATATATATATATATATATATATATATATATAAATATATATATATAGTTCTTTTCCAGTTAAAGAAAAATGCAAGTAGCACTATACATTATTTGAATTATGAATCCACATTATCAAGCAATTAAGAGCACCTTAAGCCAAAATATTGGGACAAAAGTAGTTCCTTAAGAAACCAAGAGTCCAAGAGTGATTAATTCGTCTCATCATTTATTTATGGGACAAGCTTGTCCTTTATTATCCAATAAAACACAAAATCTTATATTCTTATACATGCAAGGATTTTCATCCTGGAGATATAATGTTTTTTATGAAAATATTTAAGGAGAAAATACAAGATAATACCAAACATAAAGTTTTTTTTTATTCAAAGAGTACATAAAAAATAGAAAAAAAAATTAATTTAATTTGATTAAAGGATATCACTTTTAACAAAAAAAATGTTGGTCCATTTTTTCTATTTAGATATTGTATTTGTTAAGTAGTAAGTGTGAAAAATATAATAAATTAGTCTTATATCGAAAAAAAAATGAAGAAGTAAAGAATATATAAGATCAGAGACACTACAAAAAAAATGCTAAAAATCATTGGACTTATCGGTAAAATTCTTCAAAAAATCTGTCAATAATAATATTACCGAATTAATAAAATTTGACGGTATAAATATTACTAGTATCTGTAACTATTTTCAGAGTGACTATTTTTATTTGTTATTATTGTCGGAAAAAATCCGATGGTAAAATAATGGTGCCATGTTTAATTTTTCGCGTCATAATTATTGTCGCAAAAATTTTTCCCAAAAAGTTTGATAGTAATATTATATAATAAAATATTGTTAGAAAAAGTAGTTCTAATTGATGCAGTTGGATTTATTCCATGCAAAATTTGACGATAATTAAAAAATATTTAATATTTTTTAACTATGATTATCGTAATTATATTCTATTTTTACTAGGAATAACTAAAATTGAAATTAAAAATTAATAAAAACTAAATATTTTTTATTAAAATATAAAAAATTATAATTTAATCTAAAATAACAATTGCTAATAAAATAATCTCGTTAATAAAATAAAGGAAAGTAATGTCAAAGTACATAAAAAGAAAATCCTTTCTTCTTCTTTAACAATTCCTTGTTCATCATCTTCTTTGGATGTTACTTTCTGATCATCGAATTTCTTTTCCTCTTCTTCCTTCCCTTCTTCTTCTATGTCATCGTCCTCTTCTTCTAGTGGATGAATGTCATTATCTACTTTAAGAGTGATAAGATCGCGAGTGTCAGCCACCAACTTTAATCCTATCAGACTTGATGTAACCTCTTGGTTTAGTATTAACTATAACCATCCAACTAAACTTACACTTTTTCGGGTAAGGCAAATAGTGTACTTGTACATTTTGGGGTAAAATGAAAGGGTTTTGATGTCTATCTTTCTTGTTCACTTTCACTTTAATGATATTATAATCTTTATGCTTTTATGTTTTGTGTCGCGAACTTGGATCAAACTATTCACATTTAAATCTAAATACTGTGTATGTGTTGTGACAATAATATTATAATTGAATTATGTTGTGCAACTCACCGAACCAATCAGAATGTGATCACTACCTGTGTCTTTGTGACCCAAACCCTAGTATAATCTACTTTTTTTACCCACTGACCTTTGAAAAGAATGAAATTGATGACCGTTGACATTGTGAATTGGATAGCTCATCCTTTTATTTATTGGATCCAACTAAATGCAACATTTTTGGCATCCATTGTACCATACATATTCAATCAAACGTATTCTTTGAACCAACGTGAAAATTTATCAAGTGAAGAATAAGAATTTGTTTCTTGAAATAACCTATATTAAAATAGTATTACAATCAGATTAATGATCTAAATAAGTAAAACTAATCTTTGAAAAAATATAACGAGCTATTTAAATAACTTAAAAGCTTACATCACATAGGGTAAAATCTTATCACAATTCAGCAATACATGCAAATGTGCGGCCTTAATTTTCTTTTTGGTCTAAGTGTTCACTTCTTGTACCTAGTGCATATCCTTCTTATAAAAAAGTCAGGGATTTTGGTCCACTCAACAAGGATTTCCCTTTATCATCATTCCTACCAATTCTAGTTCTCTAAGTTTTAATATGTGGCTCAAAATAGAAGGAACAAAATGTTGAAGCCTCTTTGGCAAGAAATGCTTCGCATATGTGTAAGATCCTAGATTTTGAAAATTAAATAATAAATTATTTATAAT
>NC_029785.2:91299693-91311855 GCF_000816755.2 Arachis ipaensis
TTAAATTTTTTTTTTATTAATTGAGTATTTTTTTATTGTTAATTTAAAGTTTTAATGATTTAAAAACAATGAGGATTTTATATGCTCTAATTTGAATAATTAGATTTTGAACTTTATTTTATTATTTTAAAGAAAATTAATTTGATTATCTCTAATTATTGAATTAGAGTATTTATTTGAAAAAAAAATTGTAAGTTAATAATTAAATAATATTTTCATAGGTATTATTATTTAATTAAATTTGATTTTAAATTATTACTTCATTACCCTAATTTTATTAAAAATACCTATACTAGCCCTAGCTCTTTTTTCCAATTGAAACCCTAATTTTCAAATTGAAAATCCTAACCCTAAGCCTTTTACCGCATCGCCTTACCGCCTCACCCACTGCCATCCCACCCCCATTTCTCCCTCACAGCTACAACGCACACACACATAAAACAAAAGAAAAAGGGAGAAAACAAATGGAAAAGGAAAAGAGACATGAGAGACAGCAGAAGAGAGATGGAGATCGAGGGAGTGAGGAAACGGAGGAGAACCGGAGAAGAGGCAGTGCCGGCGAGAAATCTGCGCCGCCACAGCACCGCATCACGCCACTACAAGAAAATGGAACATTTGTAACAAATTTAAAATTGTTACAAAAAATTATTTTTTTGTAACAAAAATTAGTAATTGTTACATAATAATAATATTTTGTAACAACAATATAATTTGTTACAAAATATTTTGTTATTTTGTAACGACTTAATTTTTTTCGTTACAAAATTATTTTGACTTTTGTAACGAATCGGTATTTTATTGCAAAAGTTCAAAATATTTTGTAACGAAATACCCATTTGTTTCAAAAATTTTAATTATTTTGTAACAAAAAATTAATTTGTCACAAAATTCAATATTGTTTGTAACAAGTTATTTGTTTGTCACAAAATATAAAAATTTTTCTCTATCTATTCATATTTATTCTTATTCCTTTATAAAATCTTTAATTTCTAATCCTAAATTCTAAAATTTTCAAATTAAACAAAAAAAACCCTAATTTTTCCTAACCTCTGCTTCAGCCACACAAACCCCCCTCCCCACCTTTCAACGTAACACACACACACACACTTCACAACAAACCCACCCACGCAGAGATCAACGAGGGAGGAGAAGAGAAGAGCGTTGCTCGCTTGTTGCCGCCGCGTCCAGCCCATTCCACCGCCACCGAACTGTCAAGCACAGAGGAGAGAGTCGCCGCTGTGCTGTCAATAAGAGAGAGCTCACACAGAGACGGAGAACTCACGAAGGAGGGGTTGCTGCCCAGAGTTGCCGCCGTTCGTGCCTTGCCGTCGCCGTTCTGCCTTCCATCAAGCTCGAACCGTCACTGTTCGTGGAGCTTACCGCCGTCGCCGTTCAAGCCGCTGCTGCCGCCATCACATGCGATGTCCCAAAGTTTCCCTCACCGCCGTCGACACCGATCTGAGCAGAGGAGAAGAGGAAGAACGACGGAAAAGGAAGGGAGTCATCCGCGTCACAATGTAATACTTTAATAGTTTGAGATATGATATTCTTCTGGATTAGATTGTGTTTAGATTATGAAGTGGTATTCTTCTTAGACTTGGTAGTTAGTTTGTGTCTAATTTTGGGAGGGGTTATTTTTAAGCTCTAAAAAAATTGGATTTTGGATTAGACTTGGTGTTAATGGTTGCAGCAGGCTTGGTGTTCTCCTTAGACTTGGGCTTGAGATTAGGGTTGGGGTTGGACTTTGAATTAAGCTTGGATTGATCTTAGGCTTGGGAGTCAACATTAAATTTGGATTGGGGTTAACTTTGGGGTTGGGATTGGAATTAGGGTTAAGATTTGGAATTAGTTTCAGGCTGCATTTTTAAAGGGACAGAACTCGCCCAGAGGAGGTTGCTGGAGCCGTTGGTCTGAGCTGCCTTGCCTCTTCCCTGCTCCGGTGCCGCTGCTACTACTGGAAAGTGATCGGAAATGTTGCTGCTGTTGCCACAGATTAAGAAAAAGGGGTTCGTCGCAATTAATTCCTGCTAACTCGACACTCTAAGGTAGGGAATGGAAGAAAGTTCAGATTTTTTTGTTTATTTTGTTATCAATTGTTTATCAGGTATTTTGGTAGAATTTTATTATCTGGCTATCTGGGAAGTTCTGTGAAGTTTAATTTTTTAATTTCTATCTAAAATTTTGAGATGCTTTTTTGTTTGGTATAATTTAAATATCTGGGAATTCATAAAGTTGTTCTTATTTTGTTTATTTTATTTTATTTTTGGTGGTTAAGTTTGAGATAGACAAGGAGAGGAGAGTAGCAGCTCATAGGAGAGCAGTGTTGAGAAAAGAAAGCCAAGTTGCTGAACATTCTAGAAGGTTTCGTGCCATTGAGACTCGGATCAATCAAGAGACCTCAAAGATGAGAAAAACTATTGCAGAGGTGTCCAATTTGCACAGGGTCAAGTACGTTGCTAATCTTATTGTTTTTATTGAAAATTTGGTAGCAAAGTTTTAATGCCTGTCATGATGTTGTCATAGTAGTAGTTATTTGTATGCTAACCACATGTTTAGGGACAAATGATTTGCAATCTTTAGCATGAATGCATTGCTAATTGCCTTGTATTTACTACAAAATAAAAAATACATGACAAAATTAGCAATTCTTTATGAATGCATTGTTAATTGCTATTGCTTTGAACCTTGCTTGATTTTCTGCAGCTACCATTTTTTATGAATGCATTGCTAATTGTTGATTGCTCTGAACCTTGTTTGATTTTCTATAGCCACCGCATACTTTGTGCTTGTTTTGTGCATTTTTTGTGCTTGTTTTCTCTTAACTATAAGTATTAAGGGACTAAAAGCTTTTGATTAAAAAAAATAATTAAATAGGCTAAAAAATTCAAAAGAAATTGAATAGTATAAATCTTAATCTGTGCTTCTAGTAAAAATTGTTTTGAAATTATTTGGGTGGCTAAGACTTCTTATTCGGTAATGGCTTGGCTAGTATCAATGTGTACAGGTTTTAAGCTTTGAAATTTTTTGAGTGACCGGGTATAACATTGTTGTTGCTTTTGTTATTAAGTTTTTTGTTTCTATAATGTTTATGAAACTTTAATAACTATTGATAGTTGATTTTAATGATTCTAGTATAATTTTGTTGATGGTGCTGTTAAGGCTAGTGATGAAATGCAAGAGCAATTATAGTTTAAAAAAGCTCAAGATAGTGTGGCTTAGCTGTCAAGTTATTATTTAGTTTGTTAAAAGTTGATTAAGGAGACTTTAGCTTTATTATCAACAGTCTCCCGCTATATAAGCCTAATACTTATTGTAATCAATTAGCACTTTTTACTCATTGTCAATTTTGCTCAATTCAGTCCTATTTTTCCATTCTTGCTATACTTCTCTATTTCCAAACTTTTTCTGCATCACTATTGCTTCTGCAATAACAGAAACTCTGTTCAGGTGCATCTTTATGTTCTTATCTCATGTTTTGACATAAACCTCATTATGGAACTTTATGAGTGTAAAAGCATAAAAAAGTCAAGTATATTTGTTATGAAGATTTTGGTGGAAATTGTGTTTTGTAGTGATTGTTTGACAATTGATACTTATATAAATTTAATAACTTTGTTCACTAAGTTGTGATTGAATTGTGATTAATTAGCCCAAGTTTATATATTGAATTCATAATTCTTGATAATTTGCATTTTTGATTGGCTAGTTTTGAATTTTGAGAATAGATTCTTAAAGAATTAGCTAATTTTAACTTGTAACTTCTAACTTAATTTTTACTCGGATGAAGATAGTGTTATGTGTTATTTTTTAATTTTGGTTTTCATTGTTTATTGATGACATATCATCATGTCATGTTTTTCTATGCTTTTTCATACAAGAAAGTGATGATTAATACTTAATTATTGAGTAATTTTGTGCTTAAACAGTATATTGTTATGATCTTTTGATTTTACAAACTTTGTAGGAAATAAGTGGAAAAAGAAGCAAAAAGGCACAAAATAAGCTAAAAAGGAGAAAAGAGGAATTATGTGTCACATTTTGGAACTTGGGCACACTTTGGAGCCTTAAGCCACGCTTTTAAAAGCGGGGCCCATGATTTAAACAAAGAAAAGACTCTTGGCGCGAAAACGTCACGACGCGCACGCGTCCAAGACGCGCACGCGTCGGGCAAGGAATTCTGAAGAACCACGCGTACGCGTGGAAATGACTGGCGCTCATTTGCAAAGAGAACGCTATGTTCACTAAGCCAGCGTTTTCGGGCAAGTTAAAATTTGGAGGCAAAGTTTTGCAATCGACGCGCACGCGTCGATGGTGCACCTGGGACAAAGCACGCGCACGCGTGGCTGGCGCTGAAGCATGAAATTGGGATTTTGCTACCCACGCGCACGCGTACATGACGCGCACGCGCGGGGTAGCACTCACTAAGCCAACGTAGCGCTCATTAAGAGAACACTGAAAGGGACGCGTACGTGTGAGTGACGCGTACGCGTCGATGGGCAATGCAAAAGCACGCGCAAGCGTGAAGGACGCGTACGCGTGGGTGCCCGAACGCTCCGTTCTCTAAGTGAACGCTACACTCTCCTGGAAGCTGCAACTCTGCTCAATTTGTCTGATTCTAAGCCCAATTGAAAATTCAAAGCAAGCAGAGCCCAGTATCATCACTTAAAGGCACAAGAGATAGTGAGAATAAGAATTTCATTTGAATTGTAATTTATTTTCAATTTTCATTTTGTAAAGCCTATATAAAGGCATCAGTTTTATTTCAAAAGACACACGCACAATATGAATAGGAGTAGAATAGAGGCTTAGGCTGGAGGATTAGAGACTCCAGAGAGCTTAGCATAGTTGATACTCTTTTATATTTCTGCACTTTTTTACAATTCAGCTTATGCAAATTCACTTTCTACATTTCTCTGCTACAATTTCCTTTTCTGCAATTTTACTTTCTGCAACTTTACATTTGAGTTTGCTGTGATCTGAATTTACTTTTCATGCAATTTAGTTCTTCTGCAATTTTTCTGAGTTCCGATCTACTGCTTTCTTTAATTTTCCTGCACCCAAGTCCTTTTACATTCACTGCAATTTACTTTTCTTGCTCTTTAAGCTTCTGTCAAATTGACTTCCTGCACTTTATATTTCTGCAATTTACATTCTGCTGCTCAGATTTTATTCAATTAAATACTGTCTGCTTGACTAAACTAATCACTCACTAAAGTTGCTTGATCCATCAATCCCTGTGGGATCGACCTCACTCTTGTGAGTTATTACTACTTGATGCGACCCGGTACACTTGCCGGTGAGTTTGTGTGGAAATCTAATTTTCACCCATTAAGTTTTTGGCGCCGTTGCCGGGGATTGATATAGATCGACAATGATTAAGTGGGTGAGAAGTCTAGATTAAGCATTTTCTTTGTTTTTGGTCCTTTTAATTTTCTGTTTTCTGCGGAAACCAAGGTGTTTGTGTTTTTGCCTCACTAAGAAATTCTTCCCTGAGATATGAATTTTAATTTTCATTGGAGATGTGTTTTACAAAATTCAAATAGAGTTCAACTCATCTGGTGATCAAACAAATTTTATGGGATATTACCCACCATCACTAATTGACTATTCTAATGGTGGCTGGGAATATCACCAAGAAAACACAGATTCTGAGCACTCCAATCAATGGAGACATGCTTCAGAACCACAAGATGAACAAGAGAATCATATGGGATATTACCCACCACCACAATATGAGTCAATTCATTATCCTAATGGTGGTTGGGAGTATCACCAAGAATTAACAGATTCTAGGCAACCCAATCAATGGGGATATGCTCTAGAATCACAAATTGATCAAACAAATCACATGAGATATTGTCCAGAACCACAAAATGATTTATGTCATTATCCTCATGGTGTCTGGGCATATCCACAAGAGTGTGAACAATCAAGTGAAAGGAATCTCCTCCCAGAGCCACAAAGTGAATCATACTGTTATGACACTAACACAAACTATGGCTGGGAAGGGAATTTTAATACTCCATATACTATTCATCCAGAAATATCATCACTTGATCCTGCTTTCAATGAATTCATACAAGATTATCCCCCAATGCCACAAGATGATCCACACTCTGATCAATGCTGCAATGTTTCACATTGTGGATGGGAGGATCAAAATCAGAAAGTATTTGACAGTTCATACTCCACTTATCAAGAGCCATCATAACTTGAGCAAACCTTTAATTCATTTAAGCAAAATTGCCCAACCTCACCTCACAGTTTTTCATTTGAAAATTATTCATCACTTGACTATGCCTCAACACAAAGTTTTCTCAATAATCCATGCAATTCATCTCACCAACAACAACATTCATTTCACTACACAAAAGACTCATTCCACGATCCGTACCAACCACAAAATTCATTTCACAATTCACAAAATTCATTTCATACCCCTCAAAACATCACCACAACACATCCATGCCCATAAAATTACTCTCAACCTTCATCCCTTGAGCTAGCATTTGAACAATACCTACAAATATCCATAGACTCTTGGAAAGAGCAAGAAACCCTCTGCAATAAGATGGGTGGATATTTGGAGGAAGCAAGGAGAAACAAAGAATTGCTAAGCAAGGAAAATGAAGATCAATTTGTGGATGAAAAGGAAGAAGTGGAGAAGGAAGATGAAGAGGCCCCTGTGTCAAGCAAAATTTCAATGAAGAATGAGGTGGAGGAGGCATTTGAACCTGAAACTGCACATCTACAGAAGCCACTTGATATGACAAAGAACCATGAAAACTCACAACCCCCACAAACTTCCCTGAACCAAGGACTCTCAACACTTGAATCTGTGATTGAAAAATATGAAGAGGAGATGAAGAAATCATGGAAGAACAACAAACCTCCTCCATGAAAGTGCTATTAAATCAAATGTTGAGTAAAAAAAAGGAAGTGGAAGAACAAGAAAGTGAGGAAGACAATCAAGGAAGTCCATATTTAAGTGAGGAAGAAAGTTGCATAGAAGAAGGGCTCATTGAACCACCAATTCAAAAGGCTTTTGATGAAGATGATACTCCAACAATCACACAGCAACCATGTCTTGATATCAAAGAAGTGAAGGCAATCAACAATAACACGTAAGAGAGGATTGGGACCAAGCCACAAATGATCATATCCATGAAGAAGAAAAGGCCAACTGCAAACAATCCTACCCCTGATCCAGCAAGCAAGTTCAATCCAGCAAATAACAAAAGGAAGCTTGCTAAGGAGAGACCAAGACAGGGGAGAATAGCTGAATCTTCTCCCCCCTTGAGGTCATTCCTCTTAACTGGAAGAAGAGGAAAAAAGTGAAGAACAACATGTCAAGCTAAAGACACTAAAAGAGCGCTTGTTGGGAGGCAACCCAACTGTAGGTAACATTTCATTTCTTTGCTTTGTTTATTTTCTCTGTCTGCTTTGTTTAAATTTCATTAAATTGGCATATGATTACATTCTAAGTTTGGTGTTGCCCTGCAACAATTTGTTTTTCTGGATGATTGCAGCAAATCAAAAATAAAAGTGTCACACTAAGATTCTAAGTTTGGTGTGGCACTTATTTTCGATGCAATTTATTCAGCAACACCACTTGTCTGCATAATCATAATGCCTCTGCAGTTTTCTCTTTCTTTTGGTTTGATTTTTTTTTATTTTCCTCTTTGCTTTAGTCATTTCTTTATTTTTAATGCTTTCTTTTATTTTGCTCCCTAACTGTTTTTGTTAAATACCTTACTAAGAAATTCTTATTCATGACAGATTCTTCCCTTGGTAATTGCATTTAACATATAACAGTTGCCTTTGTTTTAGTTAAAATAAATTGACATATGGTTGCATTCTAAGTTTGGTGTTGCTATGCAACAAAATTTGCTTCCAATCTTTACTAGATACTTGCATCAATTCCAAGTGAAAGTGTCATACTAAGTTTGGTGTGCCACTTATCTTTTATGCCATGTATCATGCACACCCCACTTGTTTTTGCAATCACAATGTCTCTGTTTCCTGTGCCTTCATTGTTATTTTTCATTTTTCTTGCTTAAACACATGTACTACTAACATTCCATTGTGTAAGACACTCATGATTCATCATAGACCCCATCACCATTGTTCTAATTGTTGCTTGAGAATGAGCAAACACTCTAAGTTGGTATGGGAAAGGGAAGAATGGGAGGAAAATGACAACAATAGTGAAGATGAACTACAAGGTGGTAAAGTTCTTTTTCCTCTTATTTGCTTCCAGTACTTTAAAGAGCATGATTGTCTTTATCTTCTCTGTATGCATGTGTGGTATGAATAAGCATAGCTTAGATTTTGATTTGTAACATCTTGCTGTGACATTATGACTACCAACTTGAATTCTGTGAGTTCAAAAGTAATAAAGTATCATGATCATAAACAAACAAGGAATTAAAGAAGAACTTAGCATGTGCATACAAGTATTGGAAGGCTAGAATGATTAACTATTGCTCAATTGCATTAGATTTTATTTAATTGAAGTTTTCATCTAGGACATTTTATGAAGTTTTTGAAATCATGAAAACCTTGAAGAAGCAAATGAAATTAAGGCAAGAAAAGCAAAAGGGAAAGAATGAGAAAGTTGAAGGCTCTGAGTACCAATGAAAATTTAATTGTTAAGTACTTGTGGTGTTTATGTATCAGGCAAAAAGCTTGAAAAAAAAACACTTAGAGTCAAGGTTAGGCTCAAGTGCGAATGCACTCCCTCAAAGCTCAAGGCTCTGAGCATCAATGATTAGAGAGTAAAGAAAAAAAATAAATGAGCTTAAAAGAATTCCTCTAATTAAATGGTTGTGGTGCTTATGTATCAAGTGGTAATACTTGAAAACAAAGCATTTAGAGTCGTAGCTTTGTTATCAACTCATGGGGCAAAGCACCCAAAAGGGAAGCTAATAAGAGAATAAAAAGCTTGTTTCAAGGAAGAAATATAAGGAGAAGATTTCATAAAATGAGCTAGATAGAAGCATCAATCATTTACATTTCTTTTGTGATTGAAGCATGCATAGAAAAATAGCCAACCATGAACATTTAACTTGCTATTCTTCTCACCTCGATTTGTCAAAGTTTATTGCATGATTCTTTTCTTGCTTGGGGACAAGCAAGGTTTAAGTTTGGTGTTGTGATGACATGTCATCATGTCATGTTTTTCTTTGGTTTTTTCATACAAGAAAGTGATGATTAATGCTTAATTATTGAGTAATTTTGTGCTTAAATAGTATATTGCTTTGATCTTTTGATTTTACAAACTTTGTAGGAAATAAGTGGAAAAAGAAGCAAAAAAGCACAAAATAAGCTAAAAAGGAGAAAAGAGGAATTCTGGGGCACATTTTGGAACCTGGACACACTTTGGAGCCTTAAGCCACGCTTTTAAAAGCGTGGCCCATGATTTAAACAAAGAAAAGGCTCTTGGCGCGAAAATGTCACGACGCGCACGCGTCCAAGACGCACACGCGTCGGGCAAGGAATTCTGAAGAACCACGCGTACGCATGCATGACGCGTACGCGTGGAAATGACTGGCGCTCATTTGCAAAGAGAACGCTACCTTCACTAAGCCAGCATTTTCGGGCAAGTTAAAATTTGGAGGCAAGGTTTTGCAATCGACGCGCACGCGTGCTTGACGCGCACGCGTCGAGGGTGCACCTAGAACAAAGCACGCGCACGCGTGGCTGGCGCTGAAGCATGAAATTGGGATTTTGCTACACACGCGCACGCGTACATGACGCGCACGCGTGGGGTAGCGCTCACTAAGCCAACGTAGCGCTCATTAAGAGAACGTTGAAAGGACGCATACGCGTGAGTGACGCGTATGCATCGATGGGCAATGCAAAAGCCCACGCAAGTGTGAAGGATGCGTGCGCGTGGGTGCCCGAATGCTCCGTTCTCTAAATGAACGCTACGCTCTTCTGGAAGCTGCAACTCTGCTCAATTTGTCTGATTCCAAGCCCAATTGAAAATTCAAAGCAAGTAGAGCCCAGTATCATCACTTAAAGGCATAAGAGATAGTTAGAATAGGAATTTCATTTGAATTGTAATTTGTTTTCAATTTTCATTTTGTAAAGCCTATATAAAGGCATCAGTTTCACTTCAAAAGACACACGCACAGTAGGAATAGGAGTAGAATAGAGGCTCAGGCTGGAGGATTAGAGACTCCAGATCTCTCTTGGAGGATTAGAGACTCCAGAGAGCTTAACATAGTTGATACTCTTTTATATTTCTGCACTTTTTTACAATTCAACTTATGCAAATTCACTTTCTACATTTCTCTGCTACAATTTCCTTTTCTGCAATTTTACTTTCTGCATCTTTACATTTGAGTTTGCTGTGATTTGAATTTACTTTTCATGCAATTTAGTTCTTCTGCAATTGTTCTGAGTTTCGATCTACTGCTTTCTTTAATTTTCCTGCACACAAGTCATTTTACATTCACTACAATTTACTTTTATTGCTCTTTAAGCTTCTGTCAAATTTACTTCCTGCACTTTATATTTCTGCAATTTACATTCTGCTGCTCAGATTTCATTCAATTAAATACTGTCTGCTTGACTAAACTAATCACTCACTAAAGTTGCTTGATCCATCAATCCCTGTGGGATCGACCTCAGTCTTGTGAGTTATTACTACTTGATGCGACCCGGTACAGTTGCCAGTGAGTTTGTGTGGAAATCTAATTTTCCCTCATCATTTATATTTGTAGGTGTACAAAATTGATGCCAACGTGCTAGACTTTATATTGACTGAAATATGATAAAAGATTCAATAATTATAAATTCAATACGATACAATTTTATGTTAGGAAAAAATTGTGTTTCGTTGAATTTGTAGAATTTATTTTATTGTAAAAGAATCTTAATGACATGTAAGATGTTTTAATTATCTATATGATTATATATTATATAAAGGTTGAGTTAGTGGGATTAGCAAATTAATTGATATATCAATTATTTAATTTAAAATTTTAAAATGAATTTTCTATTTTGTAACCAAAAGAATAAAAAATGTTACAAGAATAAGTAGTATTTTGTAACAAAATATTATGACACAAAAATATAAATTGTTACGAAAAATATTTTAAAAGTAAAAAAGTGTTACCACTTTTGTAACAAATTTCATTTTTTGTATTAAAAAAATTTGTTATAAAACATTATTTTGAATTGTAACACTTCCATTTTTTGTTACAAAAACTTTTTGTAACGGCACATATTGCAACGACCCTTTTTTTTGTTACAAATTCCTTTTATTTTAAAATTTTGATTTTTTGTAACAATTTTTTTTGTTACAAATATTGCTTTTTCTTGTAGTGGGCCCTTGAGCCCGCCGTCGAACCCCTTACTGCTGCTGAGCCGTCGTTGGAAGCAGGACCGCGAAGAGAGCCGTTGAGATGCGGGTTGATGCACATAAACTAGTTATGCTACGATTTAGGAAATTGCACGATCGGCAAAATTCCTTCCGGCAAGTGCACCGGTTATCGTCAAGTAAAAACTCACAATAGAGTGAGGTCGAATCCCACAAGGATTGGTTGAGTGAGCAATTCGGATTAGAAGTGTGTTCTAGTTGAGCGGAATCAAGATTGAGATGAGTATTGCGGAATGTAAAATTGGCGGGAAAAGTAAATGACAAGAAATTGAAATGGCGGAATCTTAAATTGCATGAATTAAAGAGCAGAAACTAAATTGCTGAAATTAAAAGGGAATGGGGGTGATTGCATGAATTGAGTAGCAGAATGTAAAGAGAAAGTGGAAATCAGAAATGGGGAATTCATTGGGTTATAGGAGATATTGAGATCTCCGAATCAAAACATGTTTATCTCTTCCTCAACCAATGCGTTCATTGAATTTTGCTTGGCAATCTTATATGATTGGATCCCAATCCCTTGGCTCACCAATTCTCTCTAAAAACAAACAAATTCCCAATCCCTTGGTTTAAATGTTCATAAGAAGAGATGATACTCGATCACTGATTATACCACACAGTTTCATGAACCACAATTTGGTAGGATTACATGTCACAATATCCATCCAAACCCCAATCCAATCCACTGTGAGAAAGCTTCTCTAGCATGAATCCTCCATTCCTTTCCCAAGGCGCCGAAGGATTCCAAGTATGGGTAGTTTCTTTCCCAAGACAAC
>NC_029785.2:91312862-91313907 GCF_000816755.2 Arachis ipaensis
AGGGTTTTATGCAGAAAGTTGCAGCATCACTTTTTCATACTTATCAGGTAAGATTATCACTTTTTCATTGCATCCATCAAATACTGCTATGGCCTCTTGTTATTCTTATGTCCTTGGCACCTTTCTCTTCTTTGTTTTTCTTTTCTTTTTCTTAGAGCTTCTTTTGCTCCTTGTTTGCTTAGTGTCATGTGTTGCACATAAATGGTCTGTCCAGAATGATAGGGTGTAAGTAGCTTTCCTCCATGTCCATAATGACAAAGTCTGTGGGGAAGTAATAATCCCCCACTTTCACCAGCACATTTTCAACTACCCCTTCAGCTTGCTTCTGAGTTTTGTCGGCCAGTTGTATGATTACATCAGTGGATCTCACCTTATTCAGTTGTAGCCTCTTCATAAGAGTTAGAGGCATCACATTTATGCTAGCTCCTAGATCACAGAATCCTCTGTCAATTTTTGTTTCCCCTATGATGCAAGGGATATGAAAACTTCCTGGGTCCGTTTTCTTAGATAGTGTGTCCTTCTTGATGAGAGCACTGCATTCTTTGTTCATTGTTACCGTTTGTCCTCCCTTCAAAACTCTCTTCTTGCTTAACAATTCCTTTAAATACTTGATGTGTGTAGGCATTTGATGGAGAATCTCAAGAAAGGGAAAATTGACATGGAGAGAGTTAAATGTCTCTAAAAACCTTGAATAGGTTTTCCCTTTTTCACCTCCTCCTAACCTCTGAGGAAATGGTGCTTTTGGTTGGTATATTTCCAGCATGCCTTTTTGCAGTTCCTTGGCTTGCTCAGTTCCACTTTCCTGCTTAACTTCTTCCTTCAAGATTTCTGGCTCCTGCGGATCCTGCTCTGAGGGCCTGATTCCTTCTTCTTCTGAAACTTCCTTCAATATAGTGATGGCCTTGCATTCTTCCCATCTCACTCTCTTTTGTTCCCCTTTAGGATTCTTTTCTGTGTCACTAGGGAACACTGCAGTTGATTTGACGGCCTGTTGAGATAGCTCCCCTACTTGAGACTCCATCCTCTTGAGTTTTTCACCATGGTT
>NC_029785.2:91314117-91327420 GCF_000816755.2 Arachis ipaensis
AAACTGGAGGTTAAACTTCAATTCCAGCATTTCTTAGCCTTCATGATTCTGGCGTTTAAGCTCCAGTTTAGGCTTAAACTGGAACTTAAACTCCACATGTGATATTCAAGCTTCCTTTATTGATTTTGTTGCTTCCTTGCTTAGCCTCTTCTTCCCTGAAATCATCCAAACAATTGCATCAAAGTCTTGCAAAATTTCATGAGGAATCTTCCATTCATAGCATTCAAGTAATATAACTAAAACTCATGGAATTTGCATAAAAATCATACTGTTTGGATGGTTCATTGCTTTGTTCTTCATTTAACCTTTTTTGGTTACTTTAAGCTCAAGAAAGTGCATAAAACCACTAAAACTAACAGAAAAATACTAGTGAAACTAGCCTAAGATGCCTTGGCATCACGGGTGAGAGACACGGGGTGATGAGCGGATATTTTATACGCTTTTTGGCATCATTTTCATATAGTTTTTAGTATGTTTTACTTAGTTTTTATAGCTTTTTGTGTTAAATTTACATTTTTGGATTCTACTATGAGTTTCTGTGTTTTTGTAAAATTTTAGGTATTTTCTGGCTGAAATTGAGGAGCAGGAGCAAAAGTTTGATTCATAGATAGAGAAAGCACTGCAGATGCTATCCGGATCTGACATCCTTGCACTCAGAAGAGCTTTTCTGGAGTTGCAGAAGTCCAAATGGAGCGTTCTCAATGACTATAGAAAGCGGACTTCTAGAGCTTTCCAGAAATGTATAATAGTCCATACTTTGCTTCAGAATTGAAGGCCCAAAACTGGCGTCCAACGCTAGCCTCCTGCCCCAGTCTAGGCGTCCAGCGCCCAAAGGAGGAGACCAGCATCCAAACGCCCGAAGAGGACCCCCTAGCCAGTGTTCAATGCCGTAGAGGCCTCCTAGCACGTGGATCTCATCAAAGCTTAGCCCAAACACTCACCAAGTGGGCCCCAGAAGTGGATTTTAGCACTAAAAGACTATTTTACTCTTTCTTATGTAATTCTTAGTCATTAGTTTAGTATTTAAAGAACTTTTACCTCTCATTAGGGGGGATCTGCCATATTTCATTTTACACATTGTGTTTCCTATCAGTATGAGTTTTTAAACCTCCTAGGTTGAGGGGAGGAGCCCTGCTGAGTTCTATGAATTAATAAAAGTATTACTGTTTCTCTTCAATCCGTGTTTGATTCAATTCTTAGATGTATCTTTGTTCTTTAACTTGATGAATGGAATGACCTGTGACAATCATCTCCGTTCTTCATACTAAAACCGCGTGCCTGACAACCACCCGTGTTCTTCTTGGGTTCGTGTGAATACGTGATTGGAAAGCATCGAACCACTAGTTTGATTATACATCTCTTGGTTTTCAAAGAATTTTAAGTTTGGTATCCCTTGTTTGGCTTTATTGGCTTGAATTTATCGAATTGTGTTCTTAGTGTTCATCTTAACCTTCAAGTTGTTCTTGTGTTTTCTTTTTGTTTTGATCTTAAAATCTCTAAGTTTGATATCTTTTGGTGTTTTCCTTGGAAATTTTCAAAAATTGTGTCTTTAGTTTCCAAAATTTTTAAATTTGGTGTCTTTTGCATGTTCTTGTGTTCTTTAAATTCTTTGAGTTTTGTTATTGGTGTTCTTCTTGATCTTCAAAGTGTTCTTGTTTTTCTTCTTGTTTTGATCTTAAAATTTTTAAGTTTGGTGTCTCTTTGTGTTTTTCTCTTTCTTCATTAAATTCAAAAATAAAAAATATCTTTTATATCTTTATTTTAATTAAAATTTCAAAAATTACAATAAAAATTCAGATTTTAATTTCAAAATTTGTATCTTATCTTATCTTAGTTTCAAATTTCAAAATTCAAATCTTTTCAAAATCAAATCTTTTAAAAAATTATATCTTTTTCAAAATCTTATCTTTTTATCTTTCTTTAAAATTCAAAAATCTTATCTTATCTTATTTCAAATTTTAAAATTTAAAATTCAATGTCAAAATTCAAATTTTAAATTTCAAATTTCAAAATAAAACTTTTCAAAAATCAAATCTTTTTCAAATCTTTATCTTATCTTGTTTCAAATTTCAAATTCAAAATTTAAAATTTCAAAATTTAATTTCTAAAAAATTCAAATTTTAAATTCAAATATTTTTAATTTTAAAACTTATCTTTTCTTAACTTCCTTATTTTATCTTTCTTACCTAACTTATCTTATCTTTTCTATCTTATCTTCTTTTAAATTTTAAAAATTAAATCTTTTTCAAATCTTTTATATTCTTATCTTATCTTGTTGACTTTTTTAAATATTTTCAAAATAAAATCTTTTCTAATCTTTTATCTCATCTTGTTTTCAAATCTTTCTTAATTAGTTAGTTATTTTCTCGTTGTAAGGTATAGTTTCTAAACCAACAATAATTCTTTCATACAAAATATTTTTTGTCACAAGTAACAAACCCCTAAATTTATAAACCGAAGTATTGAACCTCAGGTCGTTCTCCCTAGGAATTGCAACAAAGTGTTCTTGTTATTGGTTATGGTTTGTTTTGGGATTTTTGAGATAGGAGACAAGAAATGTAAAATGCAATGAAAGTAAACTAGCAACTATGAAAAGCTCTTGGCAAGGAATGAGAATTAGAAGTCCTATCCTAGTTATCCTCCTCAATTGAGACCACAATTATATATTGCTACCACTTAGTTAACCTCTAATCATGGAGGAAAGTCAAGTGGATGAATTAACTTGATTCCACAAGTCCTAGCCAACTCCCAAGGGAAAGACTAGCTTTAGTGGTATCCAAATCAATTAGCAACTTCTAATTATCGATCAACAAAGGAATTAGATAACTCAAGCGTCACTAATTACTCTACCTAGGCCAAGAGGGATAAAATACTATACTAAAATCCAACCAAGCATTTCATCAAACACTTGGGAGGCATAAAAGAAAAGCATAGTAAATTGATAACAAGAATAGAATCTAACAACAATTGAATGTAAGAAATCAATAACAACAATCAAAGAAAACAAGATCTACATGAATTACCTCAAATTGCATTAAAAGAAAATAGAAGGAACAAAAGTAGATCTACAAACAAAGTAGAAGGGATTATAACAAACAATAGAGAATGATGAATGTAACAACAAGGAATTAAGAAGAAGAAGTAGAAGAGAGCATGAATTAAAACCTAGATCTAAGAACTAAACCTAATCCTAATCCTAATTCTAGAGAGAAGTGAGAGCTTCTCTCTCTAAAACTAAAACTAAGCTAGCCTAATGTGTGTGTATGAATCTATGATGCCTTCCCCTTCATTCCTTGGTCTTTTTAGCCTTTTTCCTGCCAAAATCTCAACTCTAAATGGGGTTGGAAACCCTCCAAAATCGCCAGACACGTGTTCTATTAAAAAAAAAAATCATATATCAGCACCGACGTGTACGCGCACAGCACGCGTACGCGTCCATGGGTGACTTCGTAAGGTGCGCGTAAGCGCCTGGTGTGCGCACGCATCCATGGGCGAGTTCAATTCTTTGGCTTTTCATGATCTTTTCCACTTGCATGCTTCCCTCTTTGCTCCCTTGATCCACTCCTAGTATTTTTCAATTCTGAAATCACTAACAACCACATCAAGGTATCTAGTAGAATCAAAAGGGAAATAAAAACTCATCAAATTATAGGTCTAAAAGCATGTTTTCACATTTAAGCATAATTGAGGGATCAATCACAAAAATCATGCTATTTCATTGAATAAATGTGAGAAAATGTTATCAAAATGCTCTAAATTCAACACAAGATAAACCCTACGAAGGGGGTTTATCAGAGACACCAAGGTCACTATGAGTCTGAAGTGGAATGTGCAGACCATGAGACTTCTGGACCCCGACACAGATCTTACTTCTGATTTCCGTGGAGGAGGTATCAATGCACCCTCTATCAGAGCAAGTAACTTTGAGATCAACCTACAACTGATCACCCTAGTGTTGCAGAAGTTCCAATTTTACGGACATCCACAGGAAGACCCCAGTAGATTTATCTCTGACTTCCTACAGTTCTGTGACAATGCGGAGACCAATGGAATAGACGCTGAATTCCACAAGATAAAACTATTCCCATTTGCTCTTAGAGATCGAGCAAAAGATTGGTGGTATATTATACCCAAAGGAAGTTTGAACACCTGGGATACGGTTGTTAACAAATTCCTGAACAGGTTCTCTCCCTGAGAGATTGGCTAAGTTTGCAACAGATGTTCAGACCCCAGTCAAGATAGAAGTTCTAGACATAGAGACTGTAGCTGCACCCCCTGCTGAGGTTTATAATGCTCCTAGTAATATTAGTGGTAACTACCCTCAGGGAGTCATTCACACCCACTACCAGTGGACACCTGAGCAGGGTAATATTACTCTTACTGAGTTGTTTGAGGAAGTGCATCCCTATAGGACCCTCACAGAAAGCTTGATGCTCTCTGGAAAGGAGGCCTTAAAAGAAGGTGAGATAGTAGTTTTCACCATGGAGCTACTGAGGGATTGAAGGCAATCAAGGACCAGGAGGATCGTGAGAATACCAGTGAGCACACCCCTACAGAGGAGAAGGAACCTCCAGTTGATTCTTCTCTAAGCGTGAAAGGGGAGCCTGTGACTCCCACAGAGCACGCCCTTGCAGAGGTGAAAGATCCTCAAGAGCCATCTTTCCTTGGCGTGCAGAAAGAACCAGCAGATGAGCAGTTGGCTCATTTTCCAGCAGCGCTTAAGGAGCTGCAAGTCAATATCTTTGTTGCAAAGGTATTGAAAAAAAGACCCCTATACGGCCTATCTAAAATACATTCTTTTTGAAAAGAAGGACCTTGATGTGTGGAAAACGATCCAACACAAAACTCACCGGCAAGTGTACCGGGTCGCATCAAGTAATAATAACTCACATGAGTGAGGTCGATCCCACAGGGATTGAAGGATTGAGCAATTTTGGTTTAGTGGTTGATTTAGTCAAGCGAATCAAGTATTGGTTGAGTGGTTTGTATTTGGCAGAAACTAAATTGCATAAATTGTAAAGGGAGAGGGAAGAGTTGCAGTAAATTAAAGAGCAGGAAAGTAAAAGTGCTGAATCTTAAAGAACAAGTAAGGTAAATTGCAGAAACTTAGATTGCAAGAAATGTAAATAACTGAAGCTTAAAGAGCAAAAAATGTAAATTGCTTGAATCATAAAAGGATTTGGGAATTGGGATTGTAGAATTTAAACAAGCAAAGGTAAATTGCAATAAACAGAAGAGTAGAGGATTAATTGAATTGAACTAGATCTCAACAGAAAAGTGAAAATGCTTGAAGAGTAAACAGAAAATGACTTGTGCTTAAATTGCAGCAATGTAAAAGGAAGTTGAAGATCTCAGGAGTGGAAGAGACTAGAAAACAAGTCTAGATCTCAAATCCTTCCTTGATCCAACAAGAATAATTGCAAAGGAAATAAAGAAAAGTAAATTGCAGAAGTAAAGAGAAGAAGATGAAGCAGTAAAGTAAACAGAAATTGAAATTCAATTATGCAGAAAATTAAAGCAAGAGATCTCAAGGTGAGATTGAAACAGAAGTTCTTCAATTCTTCACCCAAGATCCAAAGCAAGAAAAGTAAAGAGTGCTCAAGCAAGAACAAGGAAGAAGAGAGATCAATTCTCCTTCCCAATTCTCTAAGATCTAAATTCAAAAGTAAAAAGTCAAAATGAAAAATGAAAATTCAAAAGAAAAATTCCAAGTAAGTCTAGAGGTCCTAACTAAATCAAACTAGCTTCTATTTATACACTTTCTATTCTTAGATTTTAGAATTTGGATGGGCTTTCAAATTTGGTGAAGGAATGAATTAAATTGGATTTTTAGTGAATTTTGGCCCAAGTGCACCTCCCAGGGGCAAGCTCAGTTGGAAAACCAAACTGAGCGCCCAAATGTTGCCTTCCTTATGTGATTTTGTGCGTCCAGACTTGGCCATGCTGCATTACACTAGAGCTCAGTTGGAATTTTGAACTGAGCTCTAAGTGTGTCAATGTTGTGCGCCTCATGGGATCCTGGCCGTGTCAAGGTGCGCATGACAAGCTCCCTTGTGAGCATTTTGTTGCGCTAAAGAGTGGGAGGCTTGGGGAGAGTAGTGCTCAGTTGGGAAAACCAACTGAGCTTTCCTTGGTGGCGCCTTGCTCTTGTCTTCAAGGTCCCAGGTTCAAATCCTGGTGGAGGAAGTTTGAAGCAATTTTCCTTTGGAAGAGTGGGCGCTCCTCCTTGTCTCTTCATGAAGCTCCTTGGTTCGAACCCTCCTGAATGCATCTTGGCTTATTTTCTTGTAAGCTAAGTGGCACTCCTCCCTTGTGTTTCAAAGAATTCCCAAGTTCGAATCCTAGAGGAAGCATTTTGGCTCATTTTCTTGTAAGCTAAGTGGCGCTCCTCCCTTGTGTTTCAAAGAATTCCCAAGTTCGAATCCTAGAGGAAGCATTTTGGCTAATTCTTCATGATTTTCCTTTGTGAGGAACGTTCCTTGCCTCCCCTTGGTCCTTGGTTCAAATCTTGGTGGCTTCATTTATGGGATTTTTGCTTTGAATTAATTTTTGAGAGCCCCCGATAAAGCTCAATTAGTGAACTGAGCCTTATGTTGTTTCCTTGCTTTCTTTAGTGCTCAGTTGACTAATTGAACTGAGCTTGGTGCCTTGCTTTCTCCCATTTGTCCTTGTGAGGCTCACTTTGCTTTCTCAACTTGGCTTCCATTCTTCTTTGATTTTTTTGCCACGCTTTTCCTCTCTTGGGCACGCTTGTTGCTTCCTTTGGACACATTCCTTAGGCCACGCTTTTCTTATCCTTTTCTTTTCTTCACCTACAAGTAATCAAAACAACCAATCAAAGTATCACCAAATTTACAAGGTTTAAAGTTCATTCATAATTCAATTAATTTTAGCCTAAACCTCATGATTTTGTATCAATTAAAGGGTGGTTGACTGATTCAAGGAAACCATGCAATTTCACTCCAAATTACTTACTTACAATACAAGAAAGTGCATAAAACCTAATAAAAACAAAGAAAAAGGCTAGTGAAACTAGGCTAAGATGACTTGTCATCAGACCTAAGAGGAGATGAAATAGAGGTACTTACTGAGAAGTACAGTATCCGAATTCAGAATGAGCTACCAAGGAAGATGCCAGATCCAGGGAGCTTTCGAATCCTATGGACTACTGGAAAGCTCACTTTTGACAAAGCCTTGTATAATCCTAGCTTAAGTTTAAATCTGATACCTTCATCTGTGATGATGAAGCTGGGAATCCAAAAGGAACAAGAAACAAGGATTACCTTGCATAAGGACTGGATGGTATTCAAGGTTCTTGACTCTCCATTACCCCCTAACAATGGAGGAACTTGCATAATGGATTCAGCATTCAAGCCTCCTCCCTTGGATGAAACCAATTCAATCCCTCCTAAGACCAAACGTAAGTTTGGTGTTGGATGTACACTATCCATGATGAGCGGCAGAAGTTAGGCCAATTAAGAGATTGTAATATAAGTACAGCGTTGTGAGTATAGCTCTTAACCAGCTAAAATCTGCCTAATCAAATTAGAAAGGTGTCACAAAAATTAGAATAAAAATACTGAGAGTATGAGTCCCAGGTTGTCTCCTAACGAGTTGCTAGAAAGGGTGCTAATTTATTAATCAGGAATTTTTCGAGAATTTTGAGAGTTGATTAACAGAAAATAAACAATTATAATTTAGTGTAATGAAAATTAAAAGAGATTTATAATATTCTAAATAAAAAGCCTTGACTGGGGGAATGATTAATCGGAAGTTCTATCCTTGTTGGGATCTCTTAAGTGTAGTATCAAAAAGGTTGTTGTTTTCACTTAGTTAACCCTTACTAAATAAAGGAAAGTCAAGTGATTGAGCTAACTCTTATTCGCAAATCCTAGTCCTCTCCCTTGGGAAGGTCTAGTGTTGGTAAATACAGAACTAGCCAACAACTTCCAATTTAACCATCACTTAAGCCTTCCAACTCAAGTGTCTCCTTTTAATCAACCCCCATGTCTAGTAGGAAATCTACTCCATTGACATGAATATAACGCTTGTAGAAATATAAGAAGAAGACATGATAATTTAAATAAAATAGGGATTCAAAATTAATTAAAAGTAAAAGTAATCCTTTGCATTAACAATCCATGAAAGTAATCCAATTACCACTCTAAACAAGAATTAAGAATATGGAATAAATAAAAGAGTAAGTAAGGAAACAAACAAGAATAGTATCTTCAACGGAGGTAATGACTCTTCAATATCCAAAAGCAAAAGCAATAAACTATGAAACTATGAATGTAAACAGAACCTAGAGGAAGAGTAGTTTCTCTCTAGATTCAGATCTAAAAACCTAAAAACTATCATAATGAGAATATGTGAATGTGTATGTCTCTGTGTGTTGAGTCTCTGCTTGTTCCCTGGCTTTATTCTGTGTTTCTGGGCCGAAAACTGGGTCAAAACGCGGCCCGAAATCGCCTCCAGCGTTTTCTATTAATTTTGCAGATCGCGCAGGTCACGCGTACGCATCAGTCACGCGTGCGCGTCAATTGGCGAATTTCCTCGTCACGCGTATGCGTCGTTCACGCGTGTGTGTCTTTTGTGCAGACTCCAATCCACGTGTACGCGTCAGGCGCGCGCACGCATCATTGTAAATTTCTCCATTCCACGCGCTCGCGTGAGCCATGCGTGCGCGTCGGTGCTCGCTGGTCATCTCCTTAGTTTCTTGTGTTCCTTCCATTTTTGCAAGCTTCCTTCCATTTTCTAAGCCATTCCTGCCCTAAAGCCTAAAATACTTAACACACGGATCACGGCATCAAATGGTATAAAGGAGAATTAAAATATACTAATTAAAGATCTCTAGGAAGCAAGTTTTCAATCATAAAATAAAGCTAGGAAGGGATTGTAAAATCATGCAAATCATATGAATAAGTAGGTAAGGATTTGATAAAACCACTCAATTAAACACAAGATAAACCATAAAATAGTGGTTTATCAACCTCCCTACACTTAAACATTAGCATGTCCTCATGCTTAGCTTAAGGAGATAAAATAAATGAGGAGGGAAAAGTAAGACTCATGCAATGCAATGCAACCTATGTATATGAATGCAATTATATGCTAAAATGATTTTGCCTACTTGGTTAAAAGTAAATAAGTTCTTCAAGACAAATATAAATCAAATATGACTAATTAAAATCATACAGTAAAAACAAATAAACTTGTAAGAAGACAGCTCATGAAAGTAGGGAACATAGAATTAAGCATTAAACTCTCACTGACGGTATATATGCCCTCTAGTCACTCTAGTGTATAGGGTAATTTACTCTACTCTTCTCTAATCATGCTTTCTAAACCTTGTTCTTCACCTAACCAATCAACAAGTATTTAATGTACCAATGCAAACATCATGAGGTCTTTTCAAGGTTGTAATGGGACTAAGGTAAAGTTGAGGGTATATATATGGCTAACTGAGCTATAAATTGAATCCTTGATCAACCTAAGTTCTTACCTAAACACACACACACTCTATATAATTCTAATTCATGCCTAGCTACCCATAATTTCCACTTTTCCATTACATACTCATGCATCAACTATTCTTTTAACTTGTATCACATACGCATTGATTTTTCATTAAACTTATCATTAGGGGTAATTTTGTCCCCTTATTCATTTATTTAATCACTTAATTACTTGAATAATTTTGGATTTTATTTTTTATTATTTTTTTTGAAGCATAAAAATAAACATAACATTGCCAATGCACATGGATTTTTAATTTTTCTAGTTTCACATGAGTAGGTACCCAAATTCCCATTATTTTATCATGACACATTCCCTTATTAACCCATGTTCCCACAGCTTTTCCACACTTTATTGACACACAATCTCTATCTTAAGCTAACCAAAGATTCAAATTGGGGTATTACTTGTTTTTCCGCTTAAGGCTAGTGATGTGGTAAAATATAGAACAAATGGGATTAAAAGGCTCAAAATGGCTAACAAAGATAAATGGAAGGGTAGGCTATTTGGGATAAGTGGGCTAATAAAATAATGGCCTCAATCATATGCATGCATATAACACATTAAATATTGGACATATAGGATGGAACAAAATAAAGATTACAATCATAGAGAAGCAAACACACAAGAAAAAAATTTTTATGGTTAAATAATGTAACCATGTAATTAAGCTCAAATCTCACTGGGTTGTGTGTTCTTAACTTAAACTATGTTCCAAATACAATCTCCAAACAAGTTTTAAAGAAAAGTTTTGATTTAAACTAGTGAAAATTTTGAAAAATAGAGTCTTGAAAAGAAACATATTATTTTTCAACCAAATAGAACATGCATGCAATTACCTATTACTATGCTATCTATCCTATCCTAATAATAGAAAAATAAATAACTATTCTATTCTATTGGTGTTAAGAAAGAGAAATTACCTCCGAAAATCAGGTACTGACCGTCCTCCCCACACTTAAAGCTTGGCACCGTCCTTGGTTCCATCAGTCAGGAACAAAGGGGGGCTGGTAGCAACATCTCCATAATTGGGACCGTCATTGCTCCCTGTGCTGGTAAATGAAGTGGAGTCCGAGGTGTCTGGGTTTTCTTCAGGTGGGTGATTACCAACAAGTAGCTCCTTGAGGTATGTAAATCTGTGCTTGTTACGGCGCTATCTGTGCTTTCCTTGCCTGTCAAGCCGGTCCAATTTCTCAATTATCTGATGGAGCAGTTGGTTTGTTGAAGGTGCTTGTGATGTGGTAAGAGAAGGGATATCTTCCGCTGGTTCTGTGCTCCAGTTGATAGTGGCTGCTAGAGGTCTGATGTACTTCCCGTTAGGGACGTACTGATCATCCCGTGTGAGCATGGCCTTAGTGTCCCCAGCTCTGTAGGAGACTCCAGCTGCTGAGACTAGATCTGAAACCAAGGCGGGAAAAGGTAGGTTGCCCGCAATCTGTACATGTCCCATAGCATTTCAGATGTGTCTTGGTAAATTGAGAGGATGGTCTGTAAGGATACACCAGAGTAAAACAGCCATATCTGCAGTGAAGGAGGACTCGTGAGTGCTTGGAAAGACGTAATGGGACATGATCTATGCCCATACTCGAGCCTCCAAGGTGAGTGCTGAAGCCAATATGCTCTTAGGTCAGGATCGATGGTATCCATAGATCCATTTGCTGCCAGGTTGTGCTATAACTCTGAGAACGGCATCCCAGTCAAATTGGTATGTCTGGCACTTGAAAGAGGCTTTTTGGAATGCGTCCAATCCTTCTGGAGCAGGGAGAAGATCTAAAGCTCTTTGAATGGCCTCTTCAGTTATAGGAACTTGCTTCTAGCGAACATAGACCGACTGCATGGTTGGCATGTGAAAATTGGAGTAGAATTCAACTACCCATGATAGATTAACCTGCCGTGGCTGTCTCCGTAGGAATTTCCATTGTCTTTGTTCAATTCGGGGCTCAACAAATTCAACAATGTTGGTCGGGAGGATGAGAAGGTATTCATTATTATAGTTCCTTCCAGCCAGGATAGGGAACATCTGCTCACAGTAGCGGTTAATGAACTGCGCAGTGTCCTTTGCTAGAAAAGTTTTCTCTTTTTTATCGACCTTGATGATCCTCTTGATTCGCTTTGTTGAGGGTTTTACTACTATTGAAGATGGCTCTGCCACTAGTGCTCTTTTTGTTCCTTTTCTCGCTGGTGGTTTGGGAGTAGCTTTCTCTTTACCCTTCTTGGTGGCCATCCTGAAAAGGGAAAAGGTAAGTAACTTTTAAAGCTAAGGGTCAGAGCAAGGAGGAGAACAGTACAAGTGATAATCAATGCACGGTAAAGAAGGATGTCGTTAACACATGGTCGCGACTACATGTGAGAAGTTCATCAATGGAAATATAGCAAGTGCATGTGATGGCAAGTAGATGCAAGATGTTTATTGGCATGCTGGCAAAGGCATGAGTAGCATAGATCAAGCATCAAATGCTAAATTGTATTATCACTCGTAACAAACTAACCATCACGTTTGTATTGACAATTATATTCAATTAATAAAATAATGAAAGGGTTTTGTGAAAAACAGGCATTAGAGTAGAAGAATAGAGTAATTACAAAAGCATAATGCCATACGGGTGATGACATGCCAACATGTCATGTTTTTCTATGCTTTTTCATTTGTTTTCAATAGATTTTATGCACTTTCTTGAGCCATAAGCAAGCCAATTGGGTAGATTTTCATGTTTCCTTTGATTTAATCAACCATGTATGAATTCATGCTATTTCATGAGATTTTATGCTATAATTGTCACATATTATGAAAGAATGAATATCTCATGCAACGTTAGCCCCTAACTTTTTGGCTAACGTTGGCGCCATGAGTGTGCAAGGGGTATACTTCCAACAAGAATAACTTGAGCTACAGAGCTCCAAATGAGGTGATTCAAAAAGCAATGGAAAGTAGGAATCGAGAGCTTTCCAAGCATATATGGCACTGCATGGTGGACACTAAAATTGAGGGAGAAAACTGCTCCGCAATGAGCATAAACGAACATGGTGGCAACCTGCAGTGAGGCCAACTGACCTCTGCACCTTCGACGGAGTATAACTCGAGCTGTAGAGCTCCAAATGATGTGCTCTTAACGGCATTGGAAAGTAGACGTCCAGGGCTTTCCAACAATGTATAATAGTATGGAGTGGAAAATATGTTTGAGCCTCCATAACTGGCGTTTTCGACCACGTTTGAGGCAAACGTCGCCTCAAACGCTGCACACCAAAGCCAGCAACCTTGTCCTCTTCAAATGAGCATAACTTGAGTTGTAGATGTCCAATTGAGGTGATTCTAATTGGGTTAGAAAGCTGACATTCAGAGCTTTCCAACCATATATAATAGTCTATAGTTGGCATGAAATTGGCAACGTTGACAAGAGGACAAAGTAGCACCCCATACATGCACACAAGGGGGCCAACGTTGGAGCAAAAGTTTGACCCCTAACTTTTGCCCCAACGTTGGTATCAGCAAGGAAGGGTGCTGATGTGAAAAGTTGGAGCAAAAGTTAGACCCTAACTTTTACTCCAACTTTTACTCAAGCTTTCATGATTCCAACCCGGTTCAATTCGGTTCTCTCTCCAACTCCAAGAGCAATCAACCAAGGCCTCTATCAACCCAATTCCATCAAGAGCAAGGGCCCATTATCATCACTCAAAGGCACAGGAGATAGTTAGAATAGAAATTTTATTTTAATTGTAATTTATTTTGAATTTCATTTTCATTTTGTAAAAATTCTTATATAAGGCATCATTCTCATTTTAGAAA
>NC_029785.2:91327583-91330626 GCF_000816755.2 Arachis ipaensis
GTTTGGTGTGCCACTTATCTTTTATGCAAAGTATTATGCTCACCTTCTTAAGTTTGCAATCACAATGTCTCTGTCTCTTGTACCTTGATTATTATCTTTAATTTTGCTTGCTTGAAACACATGTACTACTAACATTCCTTGTGTAAGACATTCATGATCCATCTTAGCCCCATAGCCACGGTTCTAATAGTTGCTTGAGGATGAGCAAGCATTCTGAGTTTGGTATGGGAAGGAGGAGAATGGTTGGACCAAAAGTTAGCCTCAAACTTTTGCACAAACTTTTGGGTGAAAAGTTAGCCCCAACGTTAGCCCCTAACTTTTGGGCTGACGTTGGCACATGAAAGTTACTCCCTGGGCACCAAAAGTTTGCGCCAACGTTAGCCTCTAACTTTTGGGCTAACGTTGGCACATGAAAAATACAAAGGGAGAGCAAAAGTTTGCGCCAACGTTAGCCCCTAACTTTTTGGCTAACGTTGGCGCCATGAGTGTGCAAGGGGTATACTTCCAACAAGAATAACTTGAGCTACAGAGCTCCAAATGAAGTGATTCAAAAAGCAATGGAAAGTAGGAATCGAGAGCTTTCCAAGCATATATGGCACTGCATGGTGGACACTAAAATTGAGGGAGAAAACTGCCCCGCAATGAGCATAAACGAACATGGTGGCAACCTGCAGTGAGGCCAACTGACCTCTGCACCTTCGACGGAGTATAACTCGAGCTGTAGAGCTCCAAATGATGTGCTCCCAACGGCATTGAAAAGTAGACATCCAGGGCTTTCCAACAATGTATAATTAGTATGGGGTGGACAATATGTTTGAGCCTCCAGAACTGGCGTTTTCGACCACGTTTGAGGCAAACGTCGCCTCAAACGCTGCACACCAAAGCCAGCAACCTTGTCCTCTTCAAATGAGCATAATTTGAGTTGTAGATGTCTAATTGAGATGATTCTAATTGGGTTAGAAAGCTGACATTCAGAGCTTTCCAACCATATATAATAGTCTATAGTTGGCATGAAATTGGCAACGTTGACAAGAGGACAAAGTAGCACCCCATACATGCACACAAGGGGGCCAACGTTGGAGAAAAAGTTTGACCCCTAACTTTTGCCCCAACGTTGGTATCAGCAAGGAAGGGTGCTGATGTGAAAAGTTGGAGCAAAAGTTAGACCCTAACTTTTACTCCAACTTTTACTCAAGCTTTCATGATTCCAACCCGGTTCAATTCGGTTCTCTCTCCAACTCCAAGAGCAATCAACCAAGGCCTCTCTCAACCCAATTCCATCAAGAGCAAGGGCCCATTATCATCACTCAAAGGCACAGGAGATAGTTAGAATAGAAATTTCATTTTAATTGTAATTTATTTTGAATTTTATTTTTATTTTGTAAAAATGCCTATATAAGGCATCATTCTCATTTTAGAAAGGAGACCCGAATAGAGAGAATAGGGGGCGAGCTCCACTAGGGAGCATTAGGAATACAGAACTCTCTCTCTTAGTTTTCATTTTTGTTTTGAATCTTGGGTTGAGAATTGAAGAAATTCTGTTTCAATCTCACCTTGAGAATTCTCTCTGTTTACTTGTCTGCATAATTTCAGTGAATTATTTGATTTTTATTTACACTTCCGTGTTTGATTTCATGAATCCCAGTACCTAATTTCCTTTATTCTTCTTGCAATTTAACTTTCCAATTACTTGATCTACTGCTTTCTTTTAATTTCCAGCACCCACTCCCTTTTAATTTCATGCAATTTACATTTCTTGCAATTTAAGATTCTTGCAATTTACATTTCTTGCTCTTTAAGTTTCAATGCAATTAATTTTTTGCCCTTTAATTTTCCTTGTCATTTACTTTCTGCTGCATCAATTATCACTCAAATGTTAGCTTGACTAAACTAATCATCCACTAAAGTTGCTTGATCCATCAATCCCTGTGGGATTGACCTCACTCACGTGAGTTTTACTACTTGATGCGACCCGGTATACTTGCCGGTTAGATTTGGGTGTTTTGGAGAAATTCGTTTCTCCGCGAAAATATCCCATCAACGGGCTTTTTCACAAACACTTAGTATGGTAGTAAATATATTGTTAAAAGTAGTAAATTTGAACATTCAAACAACCCTTAAGAAATAATATTAATTGTCAATCAATTCCTAATTAATCCACAAGCAATTATAGAAGAAAATAATCACCCAATTAAATTTCTAACACCAATTAAAATAATGTTAAAAAAAAGAAAAAAAAGGGAACATAGAGTATGAAAGTAAAAAGAAAAAGAAGAAGAAAACATAAATAATAATAATAATAATGGAAAAGTAAAAAGGGAAGAAGAAAAGAAAAGAACCTTGAGAATGAATGTGAAAAGAAGGGGAGAAAAAGGTAAAAAGTAAGAAGGGAGAAAGAAGAAAGAAGGAGAAAGAAATAAATAAGAAGGGAGAAGGAAAAATTAAGATTGGGGAAGAAAAGATAAGATATCTGGCGCTGATCTGGATAAGATGTGCGGCGCATGTGACGCGGACGCGTGGTGCACGCATTCGCGTGATTAGCACTATGTTCCAGTGACGCGGACGCGTGGGTCACGCGTTCGCATGAAATGAATTGTGCCATTGGCACGAGAGCAGCCTCGCGTACGCACAACTTTCTGTTTCATTCGCATAATGCCAAAATTTAGGGTGACGCGTGCGCGTGGGTGACGCGCACGCGTGAATGGCCTCTTTTTTGAAAAATGACGTGGACGCATGGGGCACGCGTTCGCATGATAGGGCTTGTGCTGCCAGCATCATTCCAGCCCCACTCCATCATAACTCTATGCCAGTTACCTCTTTACGTCGATTTCGTAGGGTCACGCATGCGCATGGGCGATGCTCACGCGTGGGAGGCTGATTTTTCAAATGACGCGGACGCGTAGGGCATCGTTCGTGTGGGCATGCTTGTGCCTAAGGCACGCCTCCAGCGATGCTCCCACGTGACTCTCTGCCTCTTTTCTTCCTTGTTTTGAATGCACCTATGACGCGGACGCGTCAGCGATGCTTGCGCGTCGCATGCATT
>NC_029785.2:91330690-91336911 GCF_000816755.2 Arachis ipaensis
ATATATATATATGCGGAATGCAAATGCAAATGCAGGCTATATGCAGAGAATATGAGAAGAGCCATTAACAAAAAGTAAAACTAAGACTGAAACGGAACAATTATACCATAGTGGGTTGTCTTCCACCTAGCACTTTGCTTTTACGTCCTTAAGTTGGACGGTCTTTGGGCTTATTCTGCTTCTGTTGGTGGGTCTTCCAAGAAGAAGACCTCTAGCTCTTTGTGATCCTTAATCTTTTCTCCATGATAAAGCTTTAGGCAATGTCCGTTGACCTTTATGAATTTGGAGCTCGAAGGATGACGCAGGTGAAAAACTCCGTATGGCTCTGGCTTCTCTACTCTGTAGGGACCTTCCCATCTTGATCTCAGTTTACCTGGCATGAGTCTCAGTCTGGAGTTATAAAGAAGAACTAACTCCCCGGGTCTGAATTCTCACTTTTTAATGTGCTTGTCATGGACAACCTTCATCTTCTCCTTGTATCGCCTGGAGTTATCATATGCTTCTAGACGAAGATATTCCAATTTATCTAGTTGCAGCTTCCTTTCAGCACCAGCTTCTTTAAAATTCATGTTGCACTCCCTCACAGCCCAGAAAGCCTTGTGTTCTACCTCTACTGGAAGGTGGCAAGCCTTTCCGTACACTAAGCAGAAGGGACTCATCCCAATGGGTATTTTGTATGCTGTTCTATATGCCCAGAGTGCATCTTGTAGCCTGGCACTCCAGTCCTTTTTATGAGGCTTTAGTATCTTCTCCAGAATATGCTTTATTTCTCCATTGGATACTTCTGCTTGTCCATTGGTCTGGGGATGATAAGCTGTTGCTACTTTATGAACAATCCCATGCTTCTTCAGTAATCCTGTTAGTCTCCTGTTACAAAAGTGAGTGCCTTGATCACTCACGATTGCTCGTGGTGATCCAAAGCGACAGATAATATGGTTTCTAACAAAGGAAACAATAGTGTTAGCATCATCAGTATGGGTAGGAATTGCTTCCACCCATTTAGAAACATAATCTACAGCTAATAGTATATAAAGGTAACCATTAGAGTTTGGAAATAGACCCATGAAGTAAATGCCCCAAACATAAAAAATTTCACAAAAAAGCATAATCTGTTGAGGCATCTCATCCCTCTTGGATATATTGCCAAAGCTTTGGCATGGGGGACAAGATTTACAAAATTCAGCAGCATCTTTAAAAAGAGTAGGCCACCAAAATCCATAATCTAAAATTTTTCTAGCTGTTCTTTGAGGGCCAAAATGTCCTCCACTCTCAGAAGAGTGGCAGGCCTCTAAAATAAACTGGAATTCTGATTGGGGCATACATTTTCTAATTACCTGGTCAGCACCACACCTCCACAAATATGGGTCATCCCATATATAGTATTTAGACTCGCTTTTCAGCTTGTCCCTTTGATGCTTAGTAAAATTGGGAGGGAAAGTATGGCTAACTAGATAATTAGCCATAGGTGCATACTACGGAGCTACTTCGGATACTGCTTGCAAACTATCAAATGGGAAAGTATCATTGATAGGAGTGGAGTCATCCTTAATGTGCTCAAGGAGACTTAAGTGGTCTGCCACTAAATTCTGGTTACCACTCCTATCCTTAATTTCTAAATCAAATTCTTGTAGCAACAATATCCATCGTATCAACCTTGGTTTAGACTCTTTTTTAGCTAATAAATATTTTAGAGCTACATGGTCTGAGTACACTGCTACCTTAGTACCAAGTAAATAGGCTCGAAATTTATCCAGAGCAAAAACAATGGCTAGAAGCTCTTTTTCAGTAGTAGTGTAATTAGACTGAGCAGCGTCTAAGGTCTTAGATGCATAAGGAATTACGAAAGGATCCTTACCTTCACGCTGAGCCAATGCCGCTCCTACTGCATGGTTGGAGGCATCACACATAATCTCAAATGGTTGGCTCCAGTCTAGTCATCTCACAATTGGAGCTTGAGTCAGGGCGAGCTTCAGCTTATCAAATGCTTGCATGGAATCCTCACTGAACTCGAACTCAATATCTTTCTGTAACAATCTGGATAAAGGAAATGCTACCTTACTGAAGTCCTTAATAAATCTCCTGTAAAAACCTGCATAGCTGATGAGCGGATATTTTATACGCTTTTTGGGTTTAATTTTATATAGTTTTGAGTATGTTTTAGTTAGTTTTTAGTCTATTTTCATTAGTTTTTAGGAAAAATTCATATTTCTAGACTTTACTATGAGTTGTGTGTTTTTCTGTAATTTCAGGTATTTTTCTGGCTGAAATTGAAGTAGCTGAGCAAAAATCTAATTCAGGCTGAAAAAGGACTGCTGATGCTGCTGGATTCTGACCTCCCTGTACTCAAAGTGGATTTTCTGGAGCTACAGAACTCGAAATGGCATGCTTCCAATTGCGTTGGAAAGTAGACATCCAGAGCGTTCCATTAATATATAATAGTTCATACTTTGCACAAGGATAGACAACGTAAACTGGCGTTCAACGCCAGTTCTCTGCCCAATTCTGGCGTCCAGCGCCAGAAAAGGATCAAAAGCTGGAGTTGAATGCCCAAACTGGCACAAAAACTGGCGTTCAACTCCACAAATGGCCTCTGCACGTGACTTGCTTAAATCTCAGCCTAAGCACACATCAAGTGGGCCCAGAAGTGGATCTCTGCATCACCTATCATAGTCTACTCATTTTTTTAAACCTAGGCTACTAGTTTAGTATTTAAACAACTTTTAGAGACTTATTTTGCATCTCATAAAATTTTAGATCAAAACTTTGTATTCTCTAACGGTATGAGTCTCTAAACCCTATTGTTGGGGGTGAGGAGCTTTGTTGTGTCTCGATGAATTAATGCAAGTATTTCTGTTTTCCATTCAACAACGCTTGTTCCTATCTAAGATGTTCATTCGCGCTTAACTGTGATGGAGGTGATGATCTGTGACACTCATCACCTTCCTCAAATCATGAATGTGTGCCTGACAACCATCTCCGTTCTATATACGATTGAATGAGTATCTCTTAGATTCCTTAATCAGAATCTCCGTGGTATAAGCTAGAACTGATGGCGGCATTCATGAGAATCCGGAAAGTCTAAACCTTGTCTGTGGTATTCCGAGTAGGATTCAAGGATTGAATGACTGTGACGAGCTTCAAACTCCTGAAGGCTGGGCGTTAGTGACAGACGCAAAAGGATAGTAAATCCTATTCCAACCGGATCGAGAACCAACCGGTGAAGGTATTACTTGGACGACCCAGTGCACTTGCTGGTTAGTTGTGCGGAGTTGTGAAAAGTGTAATCACAATTTCGTGCACCAAGTTTTTGGTGCTATTGCCGGGGATTGTTCGAGTTGTGGACAACTAACGGTTTATTTTGTTGCTTAGATTAGGAAAAATTTCTCTTTTTTGTTTAGAGTCTCTTTTTATTGTTGTGTTAGAATCTTAGAATCCTTATTTCCCTTTAAAAATATTTTTCAAAAAAATAATTTTTCTATTAAATCCTGTGCCAAACTTTAAGTTTGGTGTTTTCTTGTTGCTTTTTCTGTGTTTTTCGAAAATTTATTTTGGTTTTCTAAAAATTTTAAGTTTGGTGTTCTTCCTTTGTGTTCTCGTGTTCTTGTAAATCTTCAAAGTGTTCTTAATTTTTCCTTGTGTCTTGATCTTAAAATTTTTAAGTTTGGTGTTCCTTGGTATTTTCCCCCCCCAAAATTTTCGAAAATAAGGAACCTCAGATCTAAAAATTTTAAATCCTGTGCTATCTTATTGTTTTTCTCTCTCCTTTAAAAATTCAGATTTTTATTTCAAAATTTAAAACCTTTTTCAAAAATCATCATATCTTTTTCAAAATCTCCTAACCACTTTCTCTCTCCTCACTTTTTCGAAAATCTTTTACTCATTTTTTTATTTTATTTTGATTTATTTTCTTTTCGAAATAAATTGGAGATAATGAATCTCTTTATGATGCCTGGGAGAGATATAGAGAGATGCTAAGAAAATGCCCCTCTGAAATGTTTTCAGAGTAGGTTCAGTTAGACATCTTCTATTATGGGCTTGCTGAAGGAGCTCAGATGTCTCTAGATTACTCAACTGGTGGATCTATCCACATGAGAAAGACAATTGAAGAGGCTCAAGAGCTCATTGATACAGTTGCCAGGAATCAGCATCTGTACCTAAGCAGCAACCCTTCCATGAATGAAGAGGTTAAAACAGTAACTGCTAAACTCAGTCCTGTAAAACAAGCTGCTGAATTCAATCAGCAATTGGACTTTCTAACAAAGCAGCTAGCCGAATTTAAAGACAGGTTACAAGAGACAAGGATGGCTAATATACATATGGACGAACAGTTTAAGCAAACAAAGCAGCAACTGTCAAGGCAAATAGCAGAAGAATGCCTAGCAGTTCAACTAAGAAGTGGGAAAACATTAAATACCCCACCTCAAGGCAGCAAAAAGCTAAGAAATGAGCAAACCACCCAAAATTCACCTGAGGACAGTAAGAGCCCAGGGAAAAGTAATTCTGGAACTAAAACGCCAGAAAATTGGTGGAAGGCTGGCGCTGAACGCCTAGACCATGCTCAGAACTGGTGTTCAACGCCAGAAACAAGGCAGGACTGGTGTTCAACGCCAGAAATGGGCAAGGATCTGGTGTTGAACACCCAAAATGGGCAAGACCTGGCGCTGAACGCCCAAAATGGGCACAGTTCTGGCGTTCAGACGCCAGGAGCAGACAAGGAGCTGGCGTCTAGTTTCACTCCAGCTTCTAACTCTGGCACTCAATCGCCAGTGAGGGATCAGACACACACAAATGCTGATAACAACCCCTCTAAAAAAGGTTTCTTCAACCACTTCTGTAGGCAATAAACCTGCAGCAACTAAGGTTGAAGAATATAAAGCCAAGATACCTTATCCTCAAAAACTTCGGAAAGAGGAGCAGGATAAGCAATTTGCTCGCTTTGCAGATTATCTCAGGACTCTTGAAATAAAGATTCCATTTGCAGAAGCACTTGAGCAAATACCTTCTTATGCCAAGTTCATGAAAGAGATCTTGAGTCATAAAAAGGATTGGAGAGAAACAGAAAGAGTTCTCCTCACTGAAGAATGCAGTGCAGTCATTCTAGAGAGCTTTCCTGAAAAGCTTAAAGACCTTGGGAGTTTTCTGATACCATGCATATTAGAAGGTAACTGCACCAAGACAGCTTTATGCGATCTTGGGGCAAGCATCAACCTAATACCTGCATCCACTATCAGGAAGCTTGGCTTAACTGAAGAAGTTAAACCAATCCGGATATGTCTCCAACTTGCTGATGGTTCCACTAAATACCCATCAGGCGTGATTGAAGACATGATTGTCAGAGTTGGGCCATTCGCCTTTCCCACTAACTTTGTTGTGCTGGAAATGGAGGAGCACAAGAGTGCTACTCTCATTCTAGGAAGACCCTTCCTAGCAACTGGACGATCCCTCATTGACGTCCAACAGGGGGAAATAACCCTGAGAGTGAATGATGATGAATTCAAGTTGAACGCTGTCAAAGCCATGCAGCATGTTCCCTGATGAGCATCTATTTGCCATTCAGGAAGCACCATGGTTTGCCGATATTGCAAACTATAAAGCTGCAAGGTTCATACCCAAGGAGTACAACAGGATACAAAAGAAGAAATTAATTACTGATGCCAAGTATTACTTGTGGGATGAACCTTATCTCTTTAAGAGATGAGCAGACGGAATAATCCGTAGGTGCATGCCTAGAGAAGAAGCACAGAGGATCCTGTGGCATTGCCATGGATCTCAATATGGAGGCCATTTCGGAGGTGAGCGAACAGCCACCAAGGTCCTCCAATGTGGCTTCTATTGGCCCACACTCTATAAAGATTCCCGAGAGTTTGTACGTAATTATGACAGTTGCCAAAGAGCTGGTAGTCTGCCTCATGGTTACGCCATGCCTCAACAAGGAATCTTGGAAATCGAGTTATTTGACGTCTGGGGAATTGACTTCATGGGACCTTTCCCACCATCATACTCAAACACTTATATTCTGGTGGCAGTTGATTATGTATCAAAATGGGTTGAGGCTATTGCCACACCCACCAATGATACTAAAACAGTGTTGAAGTTCATCCAGAAACATATCTTTAGCAGGTTTGGTGTCCCTAGAGTACTAATCAGTGATGGGGGCACTCACTTCTGTAATAAACAGCTTACTCTGCCATGGTTCGGTATGGAATTCGCCCCAAGGTGGT
>NC_029785.2:91336988-91367164 GCF_000816755.2 Arachis ipaensis
TGGGGACTTTAGCAAAGCTGAGTCACAATCTGAAAAAGGTTCACCCAATTATGTGTCTGTGGCATTTATGTATCCGGTGGTAATACTGAAAAACAAAGTGCTTAGGGCCACGGCCAAGACTCATAAAGAAGCTGTGTTCAAGAATCATCACACTGAACTAAGAGAATCAATAACACTATCTAAATTCTAAGTTCCTATAGATGGCAATCACTCTGAGCTTCAATGGATAAAGTGAGATGCCAAAACTGTTCAGAAGCAAAAAGCTACTAGTCCCACTCATCTAATTAGAATCTGAGCTTCAATCAAAAACTCTGAGATATTATTGCTTCTCAACCTATTATTCTTCTATTTTATTTGTCTAGTTGCTTGAGGACAAGCAACGGTTTAAGTTTGGTGTTGTGATGAGCGGATATTTTATACGCTTTTTGGGTTTAATTTTATATAGTTTTGAGTATGTTTTAGTTAGTTTTTAGTCTATTTTCATTAGTTTTTAGGAAAAATTTATATTTCTGGACTTTACTATGAGTTGTGTATTTTTTTGTAATTTCAGGTATTTTTCTGGCTGAAATTGAAGGAGCTGAGCAAAAATCTGATTCAGGCTAAAAAAGGACTGCTGATGCTGCTGGATTCTGACCTCCCTGTATTCAAAGTGGATTTTCTGGAGCTACAGAACTCGAAATGGCATGCTTCTAATTGCGTTGGAACGTAGACATCCAGGGCTTTCCAGCAATATATGATAGTCCATACTTTGCACAAGGATAGACGACGTAAACTGGCGTTCAACGCAAGTTCTCTGCCCAATTCTGGCGTCCAGCGCCAGAAAAGGATCAAAAGCTGGAGTTGAACGCCCAAACTGGCACAAAAACTGGCGTTCAACTCCACAAATGGCCTCTGCACGTGACTTGCTTAAATCTCAGCCCCAGCACACACCAAGTGGGCCCAGAAGTGGATCTCTGCATCACCTATCATAGTCTACTCATTTTTTTAAACCTAGGCTACTAGTTTAGTATTTAAACAACTTTTAGAGACTTATTTTGCATCTCATAACATTTTAGATCAAAACTTTGTATTCTCTAACGGCATGAGTCTCTAAACCCCATTGTTGTGGGTGAGGAGCTCTGTTGTGTCTCGATGAATTAATGCAAGTATTTCTGTTTTCCATTCAAACACGCTTGTTCCTATCTAAGATGTTCATTCGCGCTTAACTGTGATGGAGGGGATGATCTGTGACACTCATCACCTTCCTCAAATCATGAACGTGTGCCTGACAACCACCTCCGTTCTATATACAATTGAATGAGTATCTCTTAGATTCCTTAATCAGAATCTCCATGGTATAAGCTAGAACTGATGGCGGCATTCATGAGAATCCGGAAAGTCTAAACCTTGTCTGTGGTATTCCGAGTAGGATTCAAGGATTGAATGACTGTGACGAGCTTCAAACTCCTGAAGGTTGGGCGTTAGTGACAGACGCAAAAGGATAGTAAATCCTATTCCAACCGGATCGAGAACCAACCGGTGATTAGCCATGCTGTGACAGAGCGCGTGAGCATAGTTTTCACTGGAAGGATGGAAGGTAGCCATTGACAACGGTGATCCACCAACACATAGCTTGCCATAGGAGGACGTGCGTGCGTGAACAAGAAGACAGAGGAAAGCAGAGATTCAGAAGACAAAGCATCTCCAAAACTCCAACATATTCTCCATTACTACACAACAAGTAACGTTTAATTTATGCTCTACTGGTTATTCACAATTCAATTGATAAACATAATTGACTTCCTGACTAAGACTTACAAGATAACCAGGTGATCCACCAACACACAGCTTGCCATAGGAGGACGTGCGTGCGTGAATCAGAAGACAGAGGAAAGCAGAGATTCAGAAGACAAAGCATCTCCAAAACTCCAACATATTCTCCATTACTGCATAATTAGTAACCTTTAATCCATGCTCTCTTGTTTATTCGCAACTCAATTGATAAACATAATTGACTTCCTGACTAAGATTTACAAGATAACCATAGATTGCTTCAAACCAACAATCTCCGTGGGATTCGACCCTTACTCACGTGAGGTATTACTTGGACGACCCAGTGCACTTGCTGGTCAGTGGTACGAGTTGTGAAAAGTGTGATTCACAATTTGTGCACCAATGGCCAAGGAACGAACGGACTTCCCTCACAGAGGAGGGGTAAGGTAAACTAGAAATGACATCCACTTTTGCTAGATCTACAGAAATATCCGTATGAGAAACAACATGTCCTAGAACAATCCCTTGTTTTACCATAAAGTGACATTTTTCAAAATTCAATACAAGGTTTGAACTAACACACTTGTCTAATACTCTAACTAAACTATCCAAGCAAAGGTTAAACGAATCGCCATATATGCTAAAATCATCCATAAATACTTCCATACAGTTCTCAATAAGATCTGAAAAGACACTCATCATGCATCTTTGGAAAGTAGCCGGTGCATTACATAAGCCAAAAGGCATCCTTTTGTATGTATACGATCCACAGGGACATGTAAAAGTAGTCTTCTCCTGATCTTCAGGAGCTATATGAATTTAAAAATAGCCTGTATAACCTTTTAAAAAGCAGTAATGGGATTTACCTGACAGGCAATCAAGCATATGATCAATAAATGGCAAGGGGTAGTGATCCTTGCGAGTAGCTTGGTTGAGACGCCTATAGTCAATGCAAACCCTCCATGAATTCTGCACTCTAGTTGTCAGGAGCTCTCCATGTTCATTCTTTACTGTTGTGACTCCAGACTTCTTGGGCACCACTTGCACTGGACTGACCCATTCACTGTCTGAGATGGGGTAAATGATATCTGCTTCAAGTAGCCTAGTCACTTCTTTCTTGACAACTTCTAAGATGGTGGGATTCAATCTTCTTTGGGGTTGACGGACGGGTTTTGATTCCTCTTCTAAATATATTTTGTGCTCACAAACTTGAGGGTTGATGCCTACTATATCCGCCAAGCTCCATCCAATTGCTTTCTTATGCTTTCTCAGTACACCGAGCAGTTGCTCCTCTTGTTGTGAAGTGAGTTCCCTTGCAATGATAACTGGGAACTTCTGATTATCCTCAAGGTAAGCATACTTGAGGTGTGGAGGAAGGGGATTCAATTCCAATTTTTACTCTTGGCTAGGCTCTGGATCATCCGGGGCTGGTGATAATGGTAAAGTGTCTTCATTATGATCAGAGGGTGTCCCCACACTTGGACCTTGCTCCGTGTGCTTCTCTTATACTTATTCTTGGTAAACTTCAGCTACAGTTTCATCAATGATGTCGCACTGAAAGATAGAATGATCTTTCGGAGGGTGTTTCATAGCTTCATTTAAACTGAAACTCACTGTTCTGCCATCTATCTCAAAGGAGTAAGTTCCCGAGAATGCATCCAGCTTGAACTTCGAAGTTTTCAGGAATGGTCTTCCAAGCAGGATTGATGATGGTCTTCCTGAGTCATTGATGAATAGGACTTTTATGTGGTCTAGAATTCACAAATGAATCCTTGTTGCAAGTATAGTTTCTAAACCAGCAATAATCCTTTCATACAAAAATTTGTTTGTCACTAAAACAAACCCCTAAAATTTATAAACTGAAGTATTTAAACCTCGGGTCGTTCTCCCTAGGAATTTCAACAAAGTGTCTTGTTATTGGTTATGAGTTATATTTGGCGTTTTTGATAAGAGGCATGAAAAGTAAATGAAAATGAAAATAAACTAACAAATAAAGAGGTCTTGGCAAGGGTTGGTGGTTAAGGATCTCTATCCTAATCACTAACCACAACATGAGAATTGGCAAGGACTAACCCCAATAAGTTAACCCCTAACTAATAGTAGACGAAAGTCAAGTGAGCTATGTCAATCCAAGTCCATAAGTCCTAGTTCTCCACCAAATCAATTAGTGAGATCTAGAGTTAATGGCTCCCAATCGTCAATCACTTGGACATTAGTAACTCAAGAGTTCCTAATTTACCTTCCCAATCCAAGAGCATAAAATTCTACTCTAAAATCCAGCCAAGCATTTTATCAAACACTTGGAAGGAATAAAAGGAAAGCATAGTAAAATTGCAAGGAATGTAAATCTACACTACTCAATTGCAAGGAATTAAATAACAATAAAGCAAATCAACAATAAAGGAACATGAATCATAAATTGCATTAAAAGAAAATGGAAGAACAAAAGTGCATCAACATAAAAGTAGAGAATTACAAGAATTAAATGCTAAACTAGAGAGAAGAGATGGAGAAGAGATGTAGAAGAAGAAGAGTTGATAAAGGAAAATTAAATCAAAGCATGAAATTAACCTAGATCTAACAATTTCTAATCTAGATCTAACCTACTCCTAATTCTAGAGAGAAGAGAGAGCTTCTCTCTCTAGAAACTAACTAAAGCATGATAAAACTAAAATAAAACTAAACTAATGACTAGATGCCTCATCCCTCTTCAATCCTTGGGTTAAATAGCATTAGAAATGAGTTGGATTGGGCCCAAAATGCCTTAGAATTCGCTGGCCACGAATTTGCATTTATTGAATCATGTGCAAATTAGCACATACGCGTACAGTGCACGTGCGCACCCCTGTCCGCGATGCAACTATGGAAAATCTTATATCATTTTGAAGCCCCAGATGTTAGATTTCCAACCCAACTGGAACCGCGTCATTTGGACCTCTGTAGCTCAAGTTATGGTCGATTAAGTGCGAAGAGGTCGGCTTGACAGCTTTTGCGATTCCTTCATTTCTTCATGAGTGCTCCATTTTTACATGCTTTTCCTTCATTCCCTTGATCCAATCTTTGCCTTCTAAACCTGAAATCACTTGACAAACATATCAAGGCATCTAATGGAATCAAGGTGAATTAAGATTAAACAATTAAGGGCCTAAAAAGCATGTTTTCACTCTTAAGCACAAACTAGGAGACAATCATGAAACCATGCTATTTCATTGAATAAATATGGGTAAAAGGTAATAAAATCCCCCTAAAATCAATACAAGATAAACCCTAAATATGGGGTTTATCAGAGGTTCATCCTCCCTAGTCTCATTACCAAATAACTTCGCATTTAGCTTCATGATTGCTCCTAGATACCGAGCAACTTGCTCTTCAACAATATCTTCATCCTCTTTAGAGGAAGAATACTCATCAGAATTCATGAATGGCAACAGTAAGTTCAGTTGAATCTCTATGGTCTCTGTATGAGACTCAGATTCCTTTGGTTCCTCATTAGGGAACTCCTTAGTGGTTAGTGGACGTCTATTGAGGTCTTCCTCACTGGAAATCACTGTCTCTTCCTCCTCTATAGGTTCGGCCACTTTGGATATATTGATGGCCTTGCACTCTCTCTTTGGATTCTCTTCTGTATTTCTTGGGAGAGTACTAGGAGAAGTTTTAGTAACTCTTTTACTCAGCTGACCCACTTGTGCCTCTAAGTTTCTGATGGAGGACCTTGTTTCAGTCATGAAACTGAGATTGGTCTTAGATAGATCAGAGACTATGGTTACTAAGTCAGAGAGGTGATGGCGAGAATCGTCGTCAGTCTAGATTTTCTCTTGTAGAAATAAGAACTTCGTTGTAAGCATAGCTCCAAACCAACAAACAACTCTCGCATCAAATTAAATTTATGGTTTTCATAAATAACAAACCCCAAATGAAAATTAACTGAAGTATTTCGACTTCGGGTCGTCTCACAAGGAATTACAATGAAGTGAATGATTATTGGCTATGAAGGGGTAAAGGGGGGTTTGGTTGATAATTGGGCAAGAAAATAAATGGCAAGAAAAGTAATTCAAACAAGTAACTAAAGAAAGCAAGGAATAAAGAGAGACATTCATGGCAAGTGTTGAGATCATATGCTTTCTATCCTAGTCATGCAATGATTAATTCATCTTATTTAGTCAACTCCAACAAATAGGGAGAAAGTCAAACAAGACTAATCAATCATACCACAATAATAACAAGAATTTATCTTATTACGTCATCTCCAACATTGGAAGAAGGTATCATATTATCTTCCATGAGAGAAAGTCTAATAAGACTAGCTAATCTCAATCCAAAAGTCCTAATCAACTTACTAATTAAATTAGCAAAAGATTAGCGTCAATGGAAACAATATTAGCTAACAACTCTAGATCACCAACATAAGTTGGGTTTTCATGACTCAAGATTGTCTAATTACTCTTTCCAAGCCAAGAATGCTCAAAATTTATTCTAAAGCCCAACCAAGCATTTTGTCAAACACTTGGTGGGTAATAAAGGAAAGCATAGTAAAAGTGCAAGAATAATAAATCTACCAACTATCAATTGTAAGAAAAGTAAATCAACAACTCAAATCATCAATAAAAGAACATCAAACATTAAATTTCATTAAAGAAAAGATCCAAATCCAACAAAGGGCTCATGAACATAAAAAGAGACATAAAAGTAAAATTGACAAGGAACTAAGAAGAATAGAGTAGTAGCAACAAGAAATTAAAAGGAGAAACTAAATTAAAACAAGAATTAAAATTTGGATTTAAGAAAATTAAACCTAAACTACCCTAAAATCTAGAGAGAGGAGAGAGCCTCTCTCTCTAGAATTCTACCTTAAAACTTGATGAAAACTAAACTATGACTACTTCTTTTCATTTCCCCTTCAATCCTTGGGTTCAATAGCATCAGAAATGAGTTGGATTGGGCCCAAAATGAGCTACAAATAGCTGGGGGCGATTTCATTAAAGTGGACCCACGGGCAGAATCGGCGCGCACGCGTACATGGCACGTGCGCGCCCCTGAGCGCGAGCAACATATGGAAAAATTTATATCATTTTGAAGCCCCGGATGTTAGCTTTCCAACACAACTAGATTTGCCTCATTTAGACCTCTGTAGTTCAAGTTATGGTCGATTGAGTGCGAAGAGGTCAGGCTTGACAGCTTTACGGTTCCTTCATTTCTTCATGAGTTCTCCCACTTTGCATGCTTTTCTCCTCACTTCTTCCATCCAATAATTGACTTATGAACCTGAAATCACTCAAAAAATACATCAAGGCATCGAATGGAATTAAAGTGGATTAAAATCACCAATTTAAGGGCCTAAAAAGTATGTTTTTACACTTAAGCACAATTCAAGGGAGAATTACAAAACCATGCTATTTCATTAAATAAATGTGGGAAAAGGTGATAAAATCCCCTAAAATAAGCACAAGATAAATCATGAAATCGGGGTTTATCAAATCTCCCCACACTTAAACCAAGCATGTCCTCATGCTAATAATAAAGAAGGACAAGAAAAGGGTTATGAACATTTATTCAATGCAAATAAACTATATGCACCTATCTATATAAATGCTACTAAATGCAATATGACTCTATCTACTTGGTCAAAAGCAAATCAATCTCCAAGAATATATATAAGCAAGTAGGGTAAAGGTCATATGACGACTCACAACTCTACCAATTTGAATATCAAAATGAAGCACAAATAGACTTGCAAGAAGAAAAGCTCATGAAAGCCGAGAACAAGGAATTGAGCATCGAACCCTCACCGAAAGTGTATCCGCTCTAGTCGCTCTAGTGTATAGGGTCGATCACTCAATTCTCTTCTAATCATGCTTTCTATGATTTGTTTTTCATCTAACAATCAACAATTATTCAATGCATGCATACATTCATAGGTTGTAATGGGGCTAGGGTCAAGGTAGGGATGCATATGGTCAAGTGAGCTTGAAATTTGTATCTTTGATTAACCTAAGCTCTCACCAAACACATGTAACAACCTATACAATTCTAATACACAACCTAGCTACCCATGATTCCCACTTTTCACATACTCATGCATTCTCTTTAATTCACATTCCATATGCATTGATTTTTATTGAACTTTACTTTGGGGCATTTTTGTCCCCTTTTTATTGTATTCTTTTTCTATATATTTTTCTTTTTCTTTTTCTATAAATTATATATATATATATTTTTTTTTTCTACATTTTTTTTCTAAAGTATATACAAATGTATCAATGCATATGGTTTTACATATTTAATACATGAGTATGCACCCAATTCCCAAAAATCTTCAACAAAATATAAAAACACATTTTTTTCTCTCAACCAATGTCCCAAGTTTCCCATACCCAAATGATACACACCTTCACTAGCCTAAGCTAATCAAAGATCCAAATTAAGGACATTTATTATTTTTCGCTTATGGGTAGTGATGTGCTACAATTAAGAACAAAAGGGATTAAATAGGCTCAAAAGTGGCTAACAATGGTTGATGAAAGGTAGGCTATTTGGGTAAGTGAGCTAAATGAAATGATGGCCTCAATCATATAAATGCATATATACATGGAATAATGGACATATAGAATCAAACAAATCAAAGATTACAATCATAGGAAGAGAATAATGCACACAAGAATGAAAATAAGTGGTTATATGATGTAACCACACAATTGGGCTTAAAACTCACATGCTTGTGTTCTTAGCTCAAAAACCATGTTCCAAAATAAATTCTTCAAGCAAGTTCGTCACAAAAATTTTTTTCAAATTGGTAGGGTGCCCTAAAAACAGTTTCTTGGAAAAGAAATCATCACCCTAACCAAGTAGTCCTAACATAAAAAGAAGTGATAGAATATATACAAATTATAGCTATCATGCAACCTATCATGCAATGCAACAACTAACTAACAAAGAAAATCAAGAATTGGTGTTGAAAGAAAGAAATTGTTACCCATGGAGGTCGGTCGGACGACCTCCCAACACTTAGAAATTTGCACCGTCCTCGGTGCATGCAAAGAAGAGGAAGGTGGATGGGTTGCTACAATTGATGAGCTCCTTCAAAAGATTGTGCGAATGAGCTTGTTTGTTGCCCTATTTAGAAGCCCTTCCAATCCTTTCCTTCTTGGTGGCCAACCTAAAAGGAAAGAAAAAGAAAGAAAATTAAGCCTACAACAAAGATATGAAAGAAATTAGAACATAGGCGGGGGCTAATGCCAAATAAGAATAGGGTCCTCACTACATGTTAGCTATGCATGTAAGTGAGAGAGCAATATAGGCAAAGAGCATATCAATTAATACTTGATGCAAGAATAAAGTCAAAGCATAGGCAAATGACATGAAGAGCATGTTGCATCAAGCTCAAATAAGAAAGAGTGGGTCATGAAAGACATGTAAGCTCATATCAATGCACAAAGGGTACAAGGATCATCAAAGGTTGATCATTGAATTAGAAATTTCATTACCCATCAATATCAAACAAGTCAAGAAGCACCAAAATTAACCAAGAAATTCTCAATAATTGAGTAAGAGAATTCAACACCATTATTAAAATAAGAAACTTAGAAAAGAAAATAAGAATAAGCTATAAAAATAAAATTAAAATGCAATGAATGGAAATAGGCAAATGCAATAAAAGAAAATGGAAGAAAAGAATTTTTTTTGTGCGACGTGGACGCGCACAGTGCGCGGGCGCGTGCCTGATGGAGGTGGCGATCCGTGCGGACGTGTGAAGTGCGCTTGCGCGTCAGTCGCGGGCATGAATAGGCACAAAATTGGCCCAACTCTCTGGAACATGTACCAGGAGGGCAGGTGACGCTATCGGCGCGCACGCACACAGCGTGCATGCGCGCGCATTGCCCAATTAGCTTGAAGGGCGCGTACACGCCAGGTGCGCGCACGCGCGGATGGTTTGTGCTTCAGGCATGGTGTTGGCGCAGTGTAGGCGCAACTCTCGGGTCAATGTATGGAGGGGTGAAATTTTTAGATCCACGCGGACGCGTACATGGCGCGTCCGCGTGGATGGTCGAAAATGCTTGAGGCGCGCGTACGCACCAGGTGCGTGCACGCGCGGGTTGGTACTTTATTTTTCAAAATTTTTCCAAGTTCTTGCACCAAATCAAGCATTCCAAACCTCCAAACAGCTACCCAAACACCATAAAACGTTATTTAGCCTACTGAACTACCAGTTATACTCAACAAACTCAACAAAACATGAAATTAAACTAATTACCAATATATACAAAAGAAAAAAATGAAAAGAATTTACCATGGTGGGGTGTCTCCCACCTAGCACTTTTGTTTATTGTCCTTAAGTTGGACTTATGGGGAGCTCCTCTTAAGGTGACTTGTGCTTGAAGTTATCCTTGAACATCCACCAATGCTTGAATCTCCAATAAGCTTTAGTCTTCAAAGATGATAACTCCAAGCGTTGATGGAGTTCCACACAAACCATGGACTCCCAAATTTGATTCTCCTTGTGCGATCCGGGATCCCACACTTTGTTTTGACACCCATCTTCAAATTGATCATCATGATTCAAATTGGGTGGCATGACCTTAGAATTCTCAATTAAGCATCCAAACATTCTCCTAGACCTATGCAATTTGGTTTTACACCAACCATTGCCATTCAACTTTGAGCATGTAACCATCATGAACTTAGAGTGATGTGTCCAACCACTATACAACTCTCTCCTACTCTTGACTCCACAAGGAGCTCTAAGTTGCCCATCCGTCTCAAGCAAACCATATTCAAGTGAGAAATTAAATCTTAGGGATAAGAATTTTACCCACTTGAATGTTGTATTGGATGGTGACTTAGGAAGGGGTGGTCCTAATGATCTTGCAAGTTCCACTCCCTTGTGCTCTTCTTTGACTACCTCCACCTCTTCACAAGCTTCTTCTAATTCAACCTCTTCCTCTTGGTAGCTCTCTTCCAATTCAATCTCTTCTTCATTGCTTACCAAGGGCATGGGAGGTTGTGCATCTTCTTCTTTGATCTCAATTTCAAGCCCAATGGGAGAGGATTCAATTGTAGATAGGAACTTCTCAATGATTGAATCCATCTCTTGATCAACCTCTTCAAATTTTTCTACCATGATATGCCTTGGAGGTTGTACACCCTCCTCAACATCAATATCAAGCTTCTTGAAAGAGGGCTCTATAATGATACATTCCCATGGACTTCCAACATCTCCTAGGTCTTCAACCACTCCTTCCGGCTCAATTGTCTCATCTTCCTCCCCTGGTGGCAATTCTTTCTTCAACTCCTCTTCTTCATCTTGAAGCTCTAAACTCACTCCCTCACTATGCTCCTTGGTTTCTTCTCCACATTCATCAATGGGAGTGCCTTGGTCGCTTAGGCTTAGTTGGGAGGAGGCCATATTGCTAACTCTTTAAACTTCTTTTCATTCTCCTCTTGTCACCTTAAGATATGAGATTCAAGATCTCTTAATTCATGCATGGGGGCTTCATCGGGAGGTGATGGTGGAAGAGAAGGTTCATTGCTTGGGAGGAAGGTTTCATGATTGGAAGTTAGTTCACCTTGGTAAGGGTGTGAAGGTGTATAGTGAGGTGGTTCTTGAGAGTAGTTGTGTTGGAATTGTGGTGGTTCCATGTGTGGTTCATATGGTTCATAAGGTGGTTGATATGGTGGATAAGGATTAGGGTCATATGGGGGTGTTTGGTGGTATGGGGCTTGTGAGTAAGGTGGTTCAAAGTCATGTTGAGGGGGTGGTTCATAGGCGTGTGGTGGTAGTTGTTGACAATCATAATAAGGGTCACCACATCCATTAGATTGATATGCATTAGGATGAGAGTTATACCCATAAGAATCCGGGGGTGGTTGTTGCCAATATGGTTGATCAATCACTTGAGGCTCCTCCCATCTTTGATTGTTCCATCCTTGATGCACATCCTCATTGTAGCTTCCATTTCCTACAACATAATTTGAGCCAAACTCATAGCCAAAGTGAGGATGAGAATTCATAATAGCAAGAGAAAATAAAAAAACAAATCTAGTAAGAACTAATAAAAGCTAACTCCTAAAACAAGCAAAAACTAGCAAAGAAGCATATTAACATATTTACAATAGCCAATAACATAACACCATTGCAACTCCCCGGCAACGGCGCCATTAATTTGATGGCGAGAATCGTTGTCGGTCTAGATTTTCTCTTGTAGAAATAAGAATTTCGTTGTAAGCATAGCTCCAAACCAACAAATAACTCTCGCATCAAATTAAATTTATGGTTTTCACAAATAGAAAACCCCAAATGAAAATTAACCAAAGTATTTAGACTCCGGGTCGTCTCACAAAGAATTGCAATGAAGTGAATGATTATTGGCTATGAAGGGGTAAAGGGGGGTTTAGTTGATAATTAGGCAAGAAAAGTAATTCAAAAAAGTAACTAAAGAAAGCAAGTAATAAAGAGAGACATTCATGACAAGTGTTGAGATCATAGGCTTTCTATCCTAGTCATGCAATGATTAATTCATCTTATTTAGTCAACTCCAACAAATAGGGAGAAAGTCAAACAAGACTAATCAATCATACCACAATAATAATAAGAATTTATCTTATTACGTCATCTCCAACATTGGAAGAAGGTATCATATTATCCTCCATGAGAGAAAGTCTAATAAGACTAGCTAATCTCAATCCAAAAGTCCTAATCAACTTACTAATTAAATTAGCAAAAGATTAGCGTCAATGGAAACAATATTAGCTAACAACTCTAGATCACCAACATAAGTTGGGTTTTCATGACTCAAGATTTCCCAATTACTCTTTCCAAGCCAAGAATGCTCAAAATCTACTCTAAAGCCCAACCAAGCATTTTGTCAAACATTTGGTGGGTAATAAAGGAAAGCATAGTAAAAGTGCAAGAATAATAAATATACCAACTATCAATTGTAAGAAAAGTAAATCAACAACTCAAATCATCAATAAAAGAACATCAAACATTAAATTTCATTAAAGAAAAGATCCAAATCCAACAAAGGGCTCATGATCATAAAAAGAGACATAAAAGTAAAATTGACAAGAGAACTAAGAAGAATAGAGTAGTAGCAACAAGAAATTAAAAGGAGAAACTAAATTAAAACAAGAATTAAAAGTTGGATTTAAGAAAATTAAACCTAAACTACCCTAAAATCTAGAGAGAGGAGAGAGCCTCTCTCTCTAGAATTCTACCCTAAAACATGATGAAAACTAAACTATGACTACTTCCTTTCATTCCCCCTTCAATCCTTGGGTTCAATAGCATTAGAAATTAGCTACAAATCGCTGGGGGCGATTTCATTTAAGTGGACCCACGGGCAGAATCGGCGCGCACGCGTACATGGCGCATGCGCGCCCCTGAGCGCAAAGCAACATATGGCAAAATTTATATCATTTCGAAGCCCCGGATGTTAGCTTTCCAACGCAATTGTAACCGCCTCATTTGGACCTCTGTAGCTCAAGTTATGGTCGATTGAGTGCGAAGAGGTCAGGCTTGACAGCTTTACGGTTCCTTCATTTCTTCATGAGTTCTCCCACTTTGCATGCTTTTCTCCTCACTTCTTCCATCCAATACTTGACTTATGAACCTGAAATCACTCAAAAAACACATCAAGGCATCGAATGGAATTAAAGTGGATTAAAATCCCCAATTTAAGGGCCTAAAAAGCATGTTTTTACACTTAAGCACAATTCAAGGGAGAATTACAAAATCATGCTATTTCATTGAATAAATGTGGGAAAAGGTGATAAAATCCCCTAAAATAAGCACAAGATAAATCACGAAATCGGGGTTTATCAAGAGGCTCTGCTTAGAATTCTCTGTCTTTTGCTGAGAAGATGATGGAAAAGGCTTGCTATTGCCAAACCTATTTCTCCCATCATTATTATTATTGAAGCCTTGTTGAGGCTTCTGTTGATCCTTCCATGAGAAATTTGGATGATTTCTCCATGAAGGATTATAGGTGTTTCCATAGGTTTCTCCCATTTAATTCACCTCTTCCAGTGCAGGATTCTCAAGGTCATAAGCTTCTCCTTCAGAGGAAGCTTCTTTCATACTGCCAGATGCAGCTTGCATTCCAGTCAGATTCTGAGAAATCATATTGATTTGCGAAGTCAATATTTTATTCTGAGCCAATATGGCATTCAAAGTATCAATCTCAAGAACTCCTTTCTTCTGAGTCATCCCATTATTCACAGGATTTCTTTCTGAAGTATACATGAACTGGTTATTTGCAACCATTTTAATGAGTTTCTGGGCTTTTGCAAGTGTTTTCTTCAGATGAAGAGATCCACCAGCAGAGTGGTCCAATGTCATCTTGGACAATTCAGATAGACCATCATAGAATATACATAAGATGCTCCATTCTGAAAGCATGTCAGAAGGACACCTTCTGATCAATTGCTTGTATCTTTCCCAAGCTTCATAGAGGGAGTCACCTTCTTTCTGTCTGAAGGTTTGGACTTCCACTCTAAGCTTGCTCATCTTTTGAGGTGGAAAGAATTTGGCCAAGAAAGCATTGACCAACTTTTTCCAAGAGTTCAGGTTTTCTTTAGGTTGTAAGTCCAATCATATCCTAGCTCTGTCTCTTATAGCAAAGGGGAAAAACAGAAGTCTGTAGACTTCGGGATTAATCCCATTGGTCTTAACAGTGTCACAGATTTACAAGAATTCAGCTAAGAACTGATGAGGATCTTCCAATGGAAGTCCATGAAACTTGCAATTTTGCTACATTAGAGAAACTAATTGAGGCTTAAGCTCAAAGTTGTTTGCTCCAATTGAAGGAATTGAGATGCTTCTTCCATAGAAGTTAGAAGTTGGTGCAGTACAGTCACCAAGCATCTTCCTTGCATCTCCACCATTGTTGTTGGGTTCGGATGCCATGTCTGCTTCTTTTTCAAAATTTTCTGTAAGGTCCTCTCCAGAGTGTTGTGCTTTAGCTTCTCTTAGCTTCCTCTTCAGAGTCCTTTCAGGTTCAGGATCAGCTTCAACAAGAATGTCCTTTTCCTTGTTCCTGCTCATATGAAAAAGAAGAGAACAAAGAGAATAGTGGAATCCTCTATGCCACAGTATAGAGATTCTTTTATGTGAGTATAAGAATAGAAGAATAGAAGAATGAGAAGAGAGAGGAGATAAGTAATTCGAACAGAGAGAAGAGAGAAGGGTTCGAATTATGAGTAGAAGAGAAGTGTTAGTAATTAAATAAATAAATAGAAAGAGATGAGAGAGAGAGAGTATTCAAATTTTAAAAAGAAGGAAAAGAAAAACATTTTTATTTTTATTTAATTAATTAAGTTAGTTTCGAAAATATTAAAAGAAATAAAATAAAATTAGATTTAGTTAATTAAAAAGAATTTTGAAAAGGTGGTTAGTGATTTTCAAAAATTATAAGTGGAAAAGTAGTTAGGTTATTTTAAAAAAGATAAGAAATAGTAAACTTTTTAAAATTAAAACAAACAAGTCAAGTAGTTAGTTGAAAAAGATTTGAAAATAAATTTCGAAAAGATAAGAAGTTAGAAAAATATTTTGAAATTAAAATTTTAAAAAGATATGATTGAAATTTATTTTGAAAAAGAGTTGAAAAAGAAATTAAAAAGATTTGATTTTTAAAATTAAAGTTGATGACTTGACTAACAAGAAACTAAAAGATATGATTCTAGAATCTAGAGATTGAACCTTTCTTAACAAGAAAGTAACAAACTTGAAATTTTTGAATCAAAACATTAATTGTTAGCAAGGATTTTCGAAAGTATGAAATAAAATTAAGAAAAAGATTTTGAAAAATTAGTTTTAAAATTTTCGAAAACATTAAAAGAAAAATGAAAAGGATTTGAAAAGATAAAGTTTTTAAATTAAAATTTTTTACTTGACTAACAAGAAACAACTAAATTTTAAAAATTTTTGACCAAGTCAACTCAAAATTTCAAAAATTATGAGAAGAATATGGAAAAGATATATTTTTTTACTTTTGAATTTTTAATGAGGAGAGAGAAAAATAACAAAATGAAACAAAACATAAAAATTTAAGATCAAAAGAAATAATGCATGCAAGAACACTTTGAATGTCAAGATTAACATCAAGAACACTTTGAAGATCATGATGAACATCAAGAACATATTTTTGAAAATTTTTAAGAAAAGAAAGACATGCAAGACACCAAACATATGAACTTTTGTACTAGGGACACTAACAATTTGAAAATGCATATGAAAAAAAAGAAAAGACACAAAACAAGAAAAATCAAAGATCAAACAAGGAAAATCATCAAGAACAACTTGAAGATCAAAGAAGAACACAATGCATGAATTTTTGAAAATCTAAGAAAAATTAAAAACATACAGTTGACACCAAACTTAAAATTTGATACTAGACTCAAACAAGAAACACAAAATATTTTTGGTTTTGTGATTTTATTAATTTTTTTTTGTATATTTTTCGAAAAATTATTTTGGAAAAAGAAAATAAAGAAATTCAAAATTTTTAATTAAAATTCCAGGATTCATGCAATGTTAGTCTAAAGCTTCGGTCCAAAAGAATTAGACATGGCCACATGGCCAGCCAAGCTTTAGCATAACATTACATACAACAATCCAATAAATAAGAATCCAAAGGCTCCTGCAATTATAAGTGGAAACCTCAGTCCAAAAGATTAGACATGGCTTAATAGCCAGCCAGGCTTCAAGATATCATCATGAAGCTCTAAGGTGGAATTCATTCTTAAAAATTTTTTATGAATTTTTCGAAAACTAATTTTTTTTCGAAAATAAAAATAAAAAGCTTAAACATAAAATAAAATTACCCAATCTAAGCAACAAGATGAACCGTCAGTTGTTCAAACTCGAACAATCCCCGGCAACGGCGCCAAAAACTTGGTGCATGGAATTGTGATCACACTTTTCACAACTCCAGTACAACCAACCAGCAAGTGCACTGGGTCATCCAAGTAATACCTTACGTGAGTAAGGGTCGATCCCACGGAGATTGCCGCCTTGAAGCAAGCTATGGTCATCCTGTAAATCTTAGTCAGGCGGATTCAATTGGTTATGAGTGTTGATAATTGAAAGATAAATAAAACGTAAATTAAAATAAAGATACTTATGTAATTCATTGGTGGGAATTTCAGATAAGAGTTTGGAGATGCTTTGTTGCTTCTGAGCCTCTGCTTTCCTATTGTCTTCATCCAATCATGCGTGCTCCCTTCCATGGCAAGCTGTTTGTTGGTTGGAATTTTAGATAAGCGTTTGGAGATGCTTTGTTGCTTCTGAACCTCTGCTTTCCTATTGTCTTCATCCAATCATGCGTGCTCCCTTCCATGGCAAGCTGTATGTTGGTGGATCACCGTTGTCAATGGCTACCATCCGTCCTCTCAGTGTAAATGGTCCAGGTACAGTTTCTGTACGGCTAATCAACTGTCAGATTTCTCGTCTCAGATGAAAAATACCAAGCACAGCTACCGCACGGCTAATTATCTGTCGGTTCTCACTTTTGTCGGAATAGATAAATAAAGATAAATAAAGATAAATAAAACGTAAATTAAAATAAAGATACTTATATAATTCATTGGTGGGAATTTCAGATAAGCGTTTGGAGATGCTTTGTTGCTTCTGAACCTCTGCTTTCCTATTGTCTTCATCCGATCATGCGTGCTCCCTTCCATGGCAAGCTGTATGTTGGTGGATCACCGTTGTCAATGGCTACCATCCATCCTCTCAGTGTAAATGGTCCAGGTACAGTTTCTGTACGGCTAATCAACTGTCAGATTTCTCGTCTCAGATGAAAAATACCAAGCACAGCTACCGCACGGCTAATTATCTGTCGGTTCTCACTTTTGTCGGAATAGGATCTCTCTATCCTTTTGCACACTATCACTGCGTCCAACATTCGTGAGTTTGAAGCTCGTCACAGTTATGCCATCCCAGATCCTACTCGGAATACCACAGACAAGGTTTAGACTTTCCGGATCTCAGGAATGCTGCCAATTGGTTCTAGCCTCTACCACGAAGGTTCTAATCTCATGGATTCGAATGCTTTGTTGTCAGGAGAGGCAAGTCAAATTCGTGGATCAGAGACCCAAGAGACTATACTTGGCTGTCGTCCAATGACTATGTTGAACATCATGTAGACCGCTTGTGGTTGTCAGGCACGCGGATATTGGCTAAGCGAGTAACGAAGATAGTGGGTGATTGTCACGGGTCACCGCTTCATTCTAACTTAACTTAATTAAGTACGAGAGTATATCTTGGAGAAGAATTAAGCATGAATTGAAAGAGAAACAATAGTACTTGCATTAATTCATGAAGAATAGCAGAGCTCCGCACCTTAATCTATGAGGTGTAGAAACTCCACCGATGGAAAATACATAAGAGAAAAAGGTCTAGGCATGGCCGAATGGCCAGCCTCCCAAATGTGAAAAATGGCATAAGCCTCAAAGTCCAAAGATTCCTAAAACAATAGGAAAGACTAGTATTTATACTAAACTAGTTACTAAGGATTACAGAAAATAAGTAACTAAGTGCAGATAGTGCAGAAATCCACTTCCGGGGCCCATTTGGTGTGTGCTTGGGCTGAGCATAGAGCTTTATACGTGCATAGGCATTTTCTAGAGTTAAACACCAGCTTGGATGCCCGTTTGGGCGTTTAACTCCAGTTCTGGTGCCAGTTCCGGCATTTTACGCCAGAAAAGGGTCTCTGGCTGGCGTTTAAATGCCAGTTTGGGCCATCAAATCTCGGGCAAAGTATGGACTATTATACATTGCTGGAACGCCCAAGATGTCTACTTTCCAACGCAATTGACTGCACATCAATTGGGCTTCCTTAGCTCTAGAAAATCTACTTTGAGTGTAGGAGGGTCAGAATCCAACAGCATCTGCCATCCTTTCTCAGCCTCTGAATCAGACTTTTGCTCAGGTCCCTCAATGTTAGCCAGAAAATACCTGAAATTATAGAAAAATACATAAACTCATAGTAAAGTCCAGAAATGTGATTTTTGCATAAAAACTAATAAAAATATAATAAAAAGTAACTAAAACATACTAAGAACTACCTAAAAATAATGCCGAAAAACGTATAAATTTTCTGCTCATCAGGGGATCTGCCATATTTCGTTTTACACATTGTGTTTCCTATCAGTATGAGTTTCTAAACCTCCTAGGTTGAGGGGAGGAGCCCTGCTGAGTTCTATGAATTAAAAAAAGTATTACTGTTTCTCTTCAATCCGTGTTTGATTCAATTCTAAGATGTATATTCGTTCTTCAACTTGATGAATAGAATGACCCATGACAATCATCTCCGTTCCTCATATTAAGAACGCGTGCCTAACAACCACCTATGTTTTTCTTGGGTTCGTGTGAATACGTGACTGGAAAGCATCGAACTACCAGCTTGATTATACATCTCTTAGACGGCTAATCCATGACTTTGTTGGGGACTTCTCGAGACACCAGTTTTGCCGAAGTATGGGGAGATTAGGGTCTCTGTGGAAGAGGTTAGAATCCAAAGGCGCAACATTCTCTGATCCAGAAGATTCGACCTTGTCTTTGGCATTTTGAGTAAGATCATTAAGGAGAATGGACTGCAGGAGCTTCACCCTCAATCAGAATGGATCCACAGTAACCCTGGGTTTCAGATCTGGAAGAGTATTGGCGGCTGCTCAAACCAGCCTCAATCACATACAGCCTGCCATAGAAGAAATCATTCACAATTAAAGAAGACAGTAAGACCAGAGTTAATCCAGAAGGACTAAGCACCTCCAAGCCTTAACCATGTTCTTATCACTGCTTATAATCAACCTTGTAATTCCATCTTTCATTCCTTTTATGCACTCAAATCCAACAACACTTCTATATGCCTGATTAATAAACCCTAATTTTAGGGTTTATCACGTGTAGAATTTGGGGGGTTTTATCAATATTTTCTACACTTATTCACATAAATTGCATGGTTTTTTGTTTCCTTCCAAATTTTGCTTCATGATTTGAAACATGCTTCTTTAACCCTAAAAATGCAAAATTTTAACCCTCTCTTAATGCCATTCGATGCCATGATACGTTTGTTAAGTGATTTCAGAATTTATAGGGTAGAAATAGCCTAGAAGATGGAAAGAAAGCATGCACAAGTGGAAGGGACATGAAGAATAGAGCTTTGGAGAATTGGTGGCGACGCGCACGCGAGGACGTATGTAGCTGGGATTTGCGCGTAAGAGTTGGCGCATTCGCGTGGTGATGAAAAAATCTTACCGACGTGTACGCATGGTCGACGCGCACGCGTAGCCTGAGGAGTTTAAATGACGCGCATGCATGGCCGACGCGCACGTGTGACGCCCAGCACGTGATTGGGAGTTCTTGTTGTTGGAGAGGGAGAAACTCTTATCTCTGTCTAGATCTTAGCATTCTCAATTTCAATTTCATTTGCATCCTTTGGTTAGATCTGTGTTAATTCAATTTTACATTGCTTTAATTTGTAGATCTCATTCTCCTACTCTCATTTAATGTTCTTGTTATTCTAGTTATTTTGGATCTTAGATTCGGATCTTGTTTACATTGATTTCTATTAATTCATTGAGAAATTTCATGTTCATTATTGTTAATTGCTTTGTTGTTGTTAGTTGTTTGTAGTAGATAACTTTGATTTGAATTCTCTTCTCAATTTCACAATGTCTTTCATTCTTGCTCACCAAGTGTTTGAGGAAATGTCCATTGTAGTTATGGAGTAAATTTTCACTCTTGGCTTGGGGGTTGGGCAATTGGAGACACTTAGATTGTCAAAGTCTTTTGTGATTGATAATTGGAAGTTGCTAGTTGATTTGAATGCCACTAAAGCTAGTCTTTCCTTAGGATTTGACTAGGACTCGTGGACTCAAATTGATTATATCCACTTGACTTCTCTTCATAATTAGAGGTTAACCAAGTGGAGCAATGGCCAATTCTTGTTATAATTAATGGAGGCAATGATGATAGGAATTCCAATTCTCACCCCTAGCCAAGGATTTTACATTGATTGATTATCATTCTCTCTTGTTAGTTTAATTCCTTAGTTTCCTTATTCCAATTGTTAATTGTTCATTGCTTTAGTTTCATGTTCATTTACTTTTCTTGTATTCAACTCTAAAATACCAAGAGAACTCCTAGCCAATGACGTGCATCTTAGGGCAACTACTAAGAAGAACGACCTGAGATTCTGCTCTCGGATATTGATTTTTGATTGTGGTGACACACTTTTTAATTTTGGTGCGGGATAGCTTGTTGCTTTGGACTATACTCACGACGGAATTTTATTGGTAAATTCTAGACCGACAAATATCTCACATCACTGACTAAGATCTGTAAGATAACCATAGCTTGCTTCAAACTGCAATCCTCATGGGATCAACCCTGACTCGCTCAGGTATTACTTGGACGACCCAGTGTACTTGCTGGTACAGTTGTACGAAGTGTGGGGATTCGTACACCACGGGGAGAGAGATGGCTCGCGTTGCGTGTGCTGTCGTCAAGGTCTTCAATGTCGCCGTCAATGAAGGTCTGTTGTCGATGAGTAGAACACAATGGAGAAGAGAGACCGAAGCTGACGAACACGGAGGTGGGAAAACGACGTCACGGATTGGAGCTGGATCTTTCTGTTGCCGTTTCGTCGCTACCGCGGCTGGGTTACCGCAGCCGTCACCGTTAGGTCTGACCAGAGAGAGAGGTGATAGTGGTGGATGTTGTGCTGTTGCATGCTAGAAGGAAGGGCCGGTACGTTGTCTCAAAGCCGCTGCATTGACGGAGGAAAAATGTCGGTAAAGATTTTCACAAAAATTTCGCGTTGCAAGTATACTTCCAAATCGACAATTAAACCTCAATCAATGTTTAAATTGTTTGTCACTCAAGGAAACCCAACAAAATTAACCAATGTATTTAAACATCGGGTCGTCTCTCAAGGAATTACAGGGAAGTGTACTTATAATTGGTTATGGAAAAGTATTTTTGGGGTTTTTGTGATAAGAGACAAGCAATGTAAATAACAAGGAAATAAAATAACAACTAAGGAAAGTCCTAGCAAGGATTTAGAATTAGAATTTCTATCCTCATAATCATTATCAATTGTGATGGTAATTGCCTTTTGCTTTCACTTAGTTAACCTCTAACAATGAAGGAAAGTCAAGTGAGCAAAATCAACTTAAGTTCACAAGTCCTAATCAAAGATTAGATTTAGTGAAGTCTAAGCCAACTAGCAATTTTCAATCACCAATCAACAAAAAAATTTTGATAACTCAAGAGTCTCTAATTGATCAATCCAAGTTAAGAACATAAAAATCTAATTTAAAATCCAACCAAGCATTTTATCAAACACTTGGAAGGCATAAAATAAAAACAGAGAAAACTAACAAGACATAGCAAAATCTAAGACTAACCAAAGCAAGGATATAACAATAACAAGGGAATTGAATAATAAGAAACGTGAAACATAAATTGCATTAATGAAAGTTGAGAGTAACACATGAGTTCATAAACTAAATTAGCAAAATAAAAGAATCAATAAGAGAAGTAGATAACTAAAGTGCTAGAACAAATAAGAGTAGAAGAAAACTAAATTAAAGCAAGGTAGAATTCTAAGATTGAGAAGAAACAAGACTAAAAACCCTAAAACCTAGAGAGATGAAAGAGCCTCTCTCTCTAGAAAACTACATCTAAACCTAAAATTCTATGAATAAAGTGTGAATGATGGATTGAATGATTGATTCCTCCCCTCTAGCTTCACTTTTCAGCCTCTAATCCGTGTTTTTGGGCTTGAAACTAGGTCCAAATCAGCCCAGAAATCACCCCTAGCATTTTCTGTAAATTGCAGTACGTGACACTTTGTCACGCGTACGCGTTGCTGGACTTTTCACTGGCCATGCGTGGGCGTCAGCCATGCGTGCGCGTCATTTGGACATTGACTCAGTCACGCGTACGCGTCGTCCACGCGTGCGCGTCGCTTCCAGATCGTCAAAACTTCAATTTCTTGTGTTCCTTCCACTTTTGCATGCTTCTTTTCCATCCTCTAAGCCATTCCTGCCCTGGAAAACCTGAAATCACTTAACACATATATCATGGCATCGAATGGTAATAAGAGAGGATTAAAATTAGCAATTTTAAGGCCAAAGAAGCATGTTTTCAATCATAGCACAAAATTAGGAAGGAAAATGTAAAACATGTGAATTATATGAATATGTGTGAGAATAATGGGTAAAATCCCCTCAATTCTATACAAAATAAATCGTAAAATAGCAGTTTATCAATCTCCCCACACTTAAACATTAGCATGTCCACATGTTAAACTCAAGAGAACCAAAAGAGAGTGAAGAGGGATGGTAGAATTTAAGAATGCAACCTATCTACAGGAATGCAACTAAATGCAAAATGCTTTTACCTACTTGGTTAAAAATAAATCAAATTCTCCAAGATCAAATATGAATGGGATTCCACTAATCCAACTCATAAAATGAAGTACAAAAAGACTTGCAAGAAGAAAGCTCGTGAAAGCCGGGAACAAAGAATCGAGCATTGGACCTTCACTGGAAGTGTATACACTCTAATCGCTTAGGTGTTTAAGGGTTGTAATGGGGTTAGAGTCAAGGTAGGATTGTATTTGGTTAAGTGGACTAAAATTCAAATCCTTGATTAACCTAAAATTCCCACCTAACTTAGGACAATCCATGTAATCAAAATACAAAATCTAACTACCCATTAACTATGTTTTTCACATATTCATGCATCCTAATTTTGAGTACAGTACATATGCATTGCTATCACCATTTATTTTGGGGCATTTTGTCCCCTTTCTATTATTTGCTCTTTTTTTTCTTTTTCTCTTTTTTCTTCTTTTCTTTTGTTTTTCTCAATGCATATGATTAATGTATTGAAAGCATGAATATGTCCTCAACATTCTTTTCACAATTTCACAAAAAAGTAACATACTCAATTTCCAAAACAAATATTTCCAAACCCAACTTCCCCACACTTAAATAATGAGCACACTTACTAGTCTAAGCTAACCAAGGATTCAAATGAAGGACATTATTGTTTTCCGCTTAGAGTTACTGATGAGCTAAAGTAAAGAATAAATGGGGTTAAAAGGCTCAACATTGGTTTGCAAAGGATGATACAAAGGTTAAGGCTATATGGGTATGTGAGCTATAGTGAAACAAAGGCCTCAGTCCTATAAGTGCATACATACATCAAATAATGGAAATATAGAATCAAGCAAGACAAAGATCACAATTTTAGAGAGAACAACACACACAAAAATAAGGTATTGGTTGATAAAATGCAACCAATCAACTAGGTTCAAAGTTTCACTGGTTTTGTGTGTTCGAGCTCTAAAACCATGTTCCAAAATAAAATTCTTCAAGCAACTTTAAAAAGTTTTAAAAAATAGTTTCTTGGAAAAGAATTCATCACTTCAACCAAGTACTACATACATGCAAGCAACTAACTACACATGCAATTTATTATGCAATGCAACACTAACTAACAAAGAAAATGAAACATTGGTGTTGAAAAGAAAGTAACTAACCCACGGAAGTCGGTATCGACCTCCCCACACTAAAATATTGATCCGTCCTTGGTGCGTGCAAAGATATGCAAGTGGACGGGTGGCTACAATTGATACTTTTCTTGAACGGATTGTGCAGATGGGCTTGTCTGTTGTCCCATTTAGAAGCTCTTCCTTTCTCTTCTTGGTGGCCATCCATGGTGGGGTGTCTCCCACCTAGCACTTTTAGTTAAAGTTCTTAAGTTGGACATTTGGTGAGCTCCTTGTCATGGTGGCTTATGCTTGAACTCATCTTGAAACTTCCACCAACGCTTGGACTTCCAATAAGCTCCAACATTTCCAAGTGAATTCACCAAGTCTTAATGAAGTTCTTCACAAGTTTTGAGCTCCCAAAGTTGATCCTCTTGTATGCCGGGATCCCAAATCTTATTTCCACACCCATCTTTAAGTGGATCATCATCGTTCCAATCGGATGGCAAGCAATCTAAATTCTCAATGAAGTACTGATGAGCGGATAATTTATACCCTTTTTGGCATTATTTTTACATAGTTTTTAGCATGTTTTAGTTACTTTTTATTATGTTTTTATTAGTTTTTATTCAAAAATTACATTTCTGGAATTTACTATGAGTTTGTGTGTTTTTCTATGATTTTATGTATTTTCTGGCTAAAATTGAGGGACCTGAGCAAAAATCTGATTCAGAGGCTGAAAAAGGACTGCAGATGCTGTTGGATTCTGACCTCCCTGCATTCAAAATGGATTTTTTTGAGCTAAATAAGCCCAATTGGCTCGTTCTCAATTGCGTTGGAAAGTAGACATCCTGGGCTTTTCAGATATATATAATAGTCCATACTTTGCCCGAGATTTGATGGCCCAAATTGGAGTTCAAAGTCAGCCTAAAATATCTTGGCGTAAAACGCCTAAACTGGCACCAGAATTGGAGTTAAACGCCCAAAATGGCACCAAAGCTGGCATTTAACTCCAGGAACAGACTAAACATGAAAAAGATTCAATGCTCAGCCTAAGCACACACCAAGTGGGCCCCGGAAGTGGATTTCTGCATTATCTGCACTTAGTTACTCATTTTCTGTAAACCCTAGTTACTAGTTTAGTATAAAAACTACTTTTAGAGGTTTATTTTAGAGGGATCTTGGGAATCAAGTCTTTTGACGATCTTTTGATCATTGTACATGTTTGGAGGCTGGCCTCACGGCCATGCCTAGACCTTTTTCACTTATGTAATTTCAACGGTGGAGTTTCTACACCCCATAGATTAAGGTGTGGAGCTCTGCTGTTCTTCATGAATTAATGCAATTACTACTGTTTTCTATTCAATTCACGCCTACTTCTTCTCCAAGATATACTCTCGTACTTAATTCAATTAAGTCAGAATGAAGGGGTGACCCGTGACAATCACCCAATCTTCGTTACTCGCTTAGCCAAGATCGCGTGCCTGACAACCACAAAGTGATCTACATGATGTTCAACGTAGTCATTGGACGACAGCTGGAGTATATTCTCTTGGGTTCACAATCAACGATTCACATTGTCTCTCCTGACAACAGAGCATCTGAATTTGAGATTAGAATCTTCATGGTATAGGCTAGAACCATTAGCAGCATTCCTGAGATCCGGAATGTCTAAACCTTGTCTGTGGTATTCCGAGTAGGATCTGGGAAGGAATGACTGTGACGAGCTTCAAACCTGCGAATGTGGGGCACAAGTGACAGTGTGCAAAAGGACAATGGTCCTATTCCGACGCTAGCGGGAACCGACAGATGATTAGCCGTGCAGTGATAGCACATATGGATTTTTTTCATCCGAGAGGATCATACAGCTTGCCATGGAAAGAGGTAACGCATGGTTGGAAGAAGGCAATAGGAAAGCAGAGGTTCTGAAGCAACAAAGCATCTCCAGACGCTTATCTGAAATTCCCACCAGTGAATTACATAAGTAACTTTATTTTATGTTATAATTTATTTATATTTTCATTATCAAATCCTCATAACCATTTGAATATGCCTAACTTAGATTTACAAGGATGACCATAGCTTGCTTCAAGCCGACAATCTCCGTGGGATCGACCCATACTCACTTAAGGTATTACTTGGACGACCCAGTGCACTTGCTGGTTAGTTACGCGGAGTTGTAAAGAAGTGTTGAGATCACATTACGTGCACCAAGTTTTTGGAGCCGTTGCTGGGGAACAAACAATTCGCGTACCAAGTTTTTGGCGCCATTGTCGGGGATTGTTCGAGTTTGGACAACTGACGGTTCATCTTGTTTCTTAGATTAGGTAATTTTATTTTATATTTAAGCATTTTATTTTTAATTTTATTTTCGAAAAATAATTAAAAAAATTATGGTTTTCGAATAATTCAAAAAAAAAAATAATAAATAAATAAATAAATAAATTATTCTATGTTTTTCAGAATTTTTAAGAATGATTTCTAGAGTTTCATTATGATCTGTTGAAACCTGGCTGGCTGTCAAGCCATGTTTAAATCTTTTGGACCGAGGTTTCCCCTTATTATTGCAGGAGCCTTTTGATTCCTATCAATTTGGCTGTTGTATGTAATGCTCTGCTGAAGCTTGGCTGGCTATTAAGCCATGTCTAAATTTTTGGACCGAAGCTTTAGACTAACATTGCATGATTCATGGAATTCTTATAAAAATTTTGAAATCCTTATTTTTCTTTTTCCAAATTTTTTTCAAAAAATCCAAATTTTTTTTTAATAAAATCATAAAAACCAAAAATGTTTTGTGTTTCTTGTTTGAGTATTGTGTCAAATTTTAAGTTTGGTGTCAATTGCATCTTTTTAATTGTTCTTTAAATTTTCGAAAATTCATCATGTGTTCTTTCTTGATATTCAAATTGTTCTTGATGATTTCCTTGTTTGATCTTTAGTTCTTCTTGTTTTATGTCTTTTCTTGTTTTTCATATGCATTCTTGAATTATTAGTGTCTATAGAATAAAAATTTTTAAGTTTGGTGTCTTGCATGTTTTTTTTTCTTTTCTTAAAAATTTTTCAAAAAAATATGTTCTTGATGTTCATCATGATCTTCAAAGTGTTCTTGGTGTTCATCTTGACATTCAAAGTGTTCTTGCATGCATTTAGTGTTTTGATCTTAAATTTTTATGTTTTGTATCATAACATTATTTTTCTCTTTCCTCATTAAAATTCAAAAAAAAAAAAAAATATCTTTCCCTTATTTCACTCATAAATTTCAAAATTTTGGTTGACTTAATAAAAAATTTAAAAAAAAACTTAGTTGTTTCTTGTTAGTCAAGTCAAAATTTCAATTAAAAATTCTATCTTTTCAAATTCTTTTTCAAAAATCAAATCTTTTTCATTTTTTTATATTTTTGAAAATTTTAAAATTAATTTTCAAAATATTTTTCTTATTTTTATTTCATATTTTCGAATTTATTACAAACATTTAATATTTTGATTCAAAAATTTTCAAGTTGTTACTTGCCTATTAAGAAAGGATCAATCTTTGAATTCTAGAATCATATCTTCTAGTTTCTTGTTAGTCAAGTAATCAACTTTAATTTCAAAAATCAAATCTTTTTAATTTCCTTTTCAAATCTTTTTCAAAATAAATTTCAATCATATTTTTTTTAAAAATTTGATTTCAAAATCTTTTCTAACTTCTTATCTTTTCAAAATTTATTTTCAAGTTTTTTTCAATTAACTACTTGACTTTTTGTTTGATTTTAAAAGTTTTATTATTTCAATCATATCTCTTTCAAAACCACATAACTACTTTTCTCTCTCTAATTTTCGAAAACTCCTCACCACCTTTTCAAAATTCTTTTTAATTAACTAATTGTTTTAAATTTTAATTTTATTTTATTCCTTTTTATAATTTCGAATACTAACCAATAATTAAAATAAAAACAAAAATATTTTCCTTTTATTTTAATTTAAAATTCAAATTTTCTCTCTCTCATCTCTTTCTATTTATTTATTTATTTACTAACACTTCTCTTCTTATTATAATTCAAACCCTCTCTCCCTTTCTGTGTTCGAATTCTTCATCTTCTCTCTTCATTCTACTCTTCTATTCTTCTACTCACATAAAGGAATCTCTATACTGTGACATAGAGGATTCCTATTCTTTTCTGTTCTCTTCTTTTTCATATGATTAGGAGCAAGGATAAGAACATTCTTGTTGAAGCTGATCCGGAACGTGAAAAGACTCTAAAGAGGAAGCTAAGAGAAGCTAAGGCACAACACTCTAGAGAGGACCTGACAGAATTTTTCGAAAAAAAGAAGAGATGGCGAAACCAAACAACAATGGTTGAGATGCAAGGAAGATGCTTGGTGACTTTATTGCACCCTCTTCTGACTTCTGTGGAAGGAGTATCTCAATTCCTGCAATTGGAGCAAACAACTTTGAGCTTAAGCCTCAACTAGTTTCTCTAATGCAGCAGAATTGTAATTTTCATGAACTTCTATTGGAAGATCCTCATCAATTTTTAGCTAAATTCTTGCAAATCTGTGACACTGTTAAGACCAATAGGGTTAATCCTGAGGTCTACAGACTTATGCTTTTCCCCTTTGCTGTAAGAGACAGAGCTAGGACATGGCTGGACTCACAACCTAAAGATAGCCTGAACTCTTGGGAAAAGTTGGTCAATGCTTTCTTGGCCAAGTTCTTTCCACCTCAAAAGTTGAGCAAGCTTAGAATGGAAGTCCAAACCTTCAGACAGAAGGAAGGTGAATCCCTCTATGAAACTTGGGAAAGATACAAGCAATTGATCAGAAGTTATCCTTCTGACATGTTTTTAGAATGGAGCATCATATGTATATTCTATGATGGTCTGTCTGAATTGTCCAAGATGTCATTGGACCACTCTGCTGGAGGATCTCTTCATATGAAGAAGACGCCTGCAAAAGCCCTAGAACTCATTGAAATGGTTGCAAATAACCAGTTCATTTACACAGAAATCCTGTGAATAATGGGACAACTCAGAAGAAAGGAGTTCTTGAGATTGATACTCTGAATGCCATATTGGCTCAGAATAAAATATTAACTTAGCAAGTCAATATGATTTTTCAGAGTCTATCTGGAATGCAAGCTGCATCCGGCACTACTAAAAAAGCTTCCTCTGAAGAAGAAGCTTATGATCTTGAGAATCCTGGAATGGAAGAAGTGAATTACATGGGAGATTCCTATGGAAACACTTACAATCCTTCATGGAGGAATCATCCTAATCTCTCATGGAAGGATCAACAGAAGCCTAATCAAGGCTTCAATAATAATAATGGTGGAAGAAATAGGTTTGGCAATAGCAAACCTTTTCCATCATCTTCTCAACAGCAGACAGAGAATTTTAAGCAGAGCCACTCTGACTTAGCAACTGTAGTCTCTGATCTATCTAAGACCATGATGACAAGTCATCTTAGCCTAGTTTCACTAATTGAAATTGTCTTGGATCTTGGGTTGGAGAATTGAAGGAATTCTGTTTCAATCTCATCCGAAGATCTCTCTGTTTCTTCTACTGCTTATTGAATTTAATTTCTGTTAATTGTTCTTCATCTACTTTCTTTGCAATTTACAATTCCTTTGCAATTGTTCTTGTTGGATCTAGGAAGGCATTGAGATCTAGACTTGGTTATCTAGTCTCTTAGGTCCTGAGATCCGGATTCCCCATTTCCCATTCCCTGTTTACTGTTTTCATGCTTATTTACAATTCTGTTTTTAGATCCGGTTCAATCCAAGTGTTCTTTTACTTCTCTGTTGGTTGCAATTTACTTTCCCTCGTTTAATTTCTGCAAATCCAACTCCCAATTTCCTTTACAATTCAAGCTATTTACATTTCTAGCACTTTAAGATTCTGCAATTTACATTTCTTGCATTCTAAGTTTCTGCCATTTAATTTC
>NC_029785.2:91367189-91383447 GCF_000816755.2 Arachis ipaensis
AACAACAAGAGCAAGTACAGTATATGCACAACCAAGGACCAAATGAAGTGTATGGTGATACATACAATCCATCCTGGAAGAACCACCCAAACCTCAGATGGGGAGATAATCATACCCAAAACCAACAACCATGGCAGAGGAACTCAAATCAAAATAACCCAAGAAGCAACCAAAACCACAACCAGCAGCAGACTAACCAAAACCCCTACAGAAAACCTCAAAACAACTACCCCAACCCCAACCAGTACCAATCCAATAACCAACTCACCAACCAAAATGCCTATCATCCACCACCCACATCTCATAACCCACCTCAAGTATCACCTGAAGCACAGAGAATCACTAACTTGGAGGCCGTGATAGACAAAATGTTGAAACACCAGGAAATGGTAACCAAGAATTAGGAAGCATCCCTGAAGAGCCTAGAGAGACAGATGGGGCAAATCTCCAAGCAGATTTCTCTTGAGAGACCTTCAAGCTCACTGCCGAGTGACACAATCCCAAATCCTAAGGAAGAATGCAAGGCAATATAATTAAGGAGTGGGAGAACATTGATGAGCAACAATGACACTACTAAGAAGCAAGTAGAGAACAGCAAAAGACCAATAGAAGAGGAATAGCCAACACACACAGAGGAAGCCAATGATGATGATGCAATGGCAAGCAAGGAAGCCTCAAAGCAAACTCAAGCAAAGGAGGAACAACCAAAAATTCCAAAAAAAGGAAATGAAGTACAGTTGAAGGAAGAAGCTGACAAAGAGAGTCATAGCAACATCCCAAGGCTAAGGATTGTGCAGACTGATGAAGAGGCCCAAGAGGATATTGGAGTATTAGCCACTGAGAAGAGAGGTCTCCAAGGGAAGCCTACGGCCAAAAAAGAAAGATCAACAAAAGGAAAGATGAAACGGAGAAACAAAATAAAAAGGGGTTGGAAGAACAGGCCTAACTTTGTGGCTAACGTTGGCATGAGAAAAACACTCCCTGGGCACCAAAAGTTTGCGCCAACGTTAGCCCCTAACTTTAGGGTTGTTTCAATCTCATCCGAAGATCTCTCTGTTTCTTCTACTTCTTATTGAATTTAATTTCTGTTAATTGTTCTTCATCTATTTTCTTTGCAATTTACAATTCCTTTGCAATTGTTCTTGTTGGATCTAGGAAGGCATTGAGATCTAGACTTGGTTATCTAGTCTCTTGGGTCCTGAGATCCGGATTCCCCATTTTCCATTCCCTGTTTATTGTTTTCATGCTTATTTACAATTCTGTTTTTAGATCCGGTTCAATCCAAGTGTTCTTTTACTTCTCTGTTCAATTCAAGCTATTTACATTTCTTGCACTTTAAGATTCTGCAATTTACATTTCTTGCGTTCTAAGTTTCTGCCATTTAATTTCTTGTTCTTTAAGATTCAGCATTTAAATTCCTGTTCTCTTTAATTTCATGTCAATTACCCATTCCCTTTACTTTCCATGCAATTTAAATTCTGCAAATCACAAATCACTCAACCAAATCTTGATTCGCTTGACTAAATCAACCACTAAACTAAAATTGCTCAATCCTTCAATCCCTGTGGGATCGACCTCACTCCCGTGAGTTATTATTAGTTGATGCGACCCGGTGCATTTGCCGGTTAGTTTTGGGTGTTTTGGAGAAATTCGTTTTTTCGCTAAAATATCCCATCAGACCACTCTCAGTTTCATGACTGAAGCAAGGTCCTCCATTAGAAATTTGGAGGCACAAGTGGGTCAGCTGAGTAAAAGAGTTACTAAACTCCCTCCTAGTACTCTCCCAAGCAATACAGAAGAAAATCCAAAAAGAGAGTGCAAGGCCATAACTATAACCAACATGGCCGAACCTGGAGAGGAAGAAAAGGCAGTGATTTCCAATGAGGAAGACCTCAATGGACGTCTACTGGCCACTAAGAAGTTCCCTAATGCGGTACCAAAGGAATCTGAGCCTTATATAGAGACCATAGAGATTCCACTGAACTTACTATTGCCATTCATGAGCTCTGATGAGTATTCTTCCTCTGAAGAGGATGAAGATATTATTGAAGAGTAAGTTACTCAATATTTAGGAGCAATCATGAAGCTGAATGCCAAGCTATTTGGTAATGAGACTTGGGAGGATGAACCTCCACTGCTCATCAATAAACTAAATGATCTGGTTCAACTGAAATTACCTTAGAAGAAACAGGATCCTGGAAAGTTCTTAATACCTTGTACCATAGGCACCATGACCTTTGAGAAGGCTCTGTGTGACTTGGGATCAGGGATAAACCTCATGCCCCTCTTTGTAAAAGAGGAACTAGGGATCTTTGAGGTACAAGCTGCAAGAATCTCACTAGAGATGGCAGATAATTCAAGGAAACAGGCTTATGGACTTGTAAAGGATGTCTTGGTGAAGGTTGAAGGCTATTACATCCCTGCTGACTTCATAATCCTAGACATTGGGAAGGATGATGATGAATCCATCATCCTAGGAAGACCCTTCCTAGCCACAGCACACCTTGGAGAACATGCTTACTGGCGTTTAAACGCTAGTAAGGATAGCAGAATGGGCGTTTAACGCCCAGCCTGGCAACATTCAGGGCGTTAAACGCCAGAATGGACAGCACTCTGGGTGTTTAACGCCAGAAAGGGCTGTCTGATATCTAGCTGGCATTAAACGCCAGAAATGGGCATCTGGCTGGTGTTTAACGCCAGAAATGGGCAGCAGACTGGCGTTTAACACCAGAAAAGGTAGCAGAGCTGGCGTTAAATGCCAGATTTGGCATAGAATGGGTGTTTGAATGCCAGAATAGTGCAGGGACTCAAATTTCTTGACACCTCAGGATCTGTGGACCCCACAGGATCCCCACCTACCCCATTTCTTCTTCTCTCCTCTTCACACCTTTCCATAACACTCTTCCCCATACATCCTTAACCAATCACCTCAATACCTCTTCCCCAAACACCATCATTCACTATCAAATCTCACCCTCTTCTCCATACTCTCTTCACCACTCACATCCATCCATCATAAAACCCCACCTACTTCACCATTCAAATTTAAACCATTTCCCTCCCAAACCCTCCCCTTCATGACCGAATACCCCTCCTCACTACCTTCAATTTCACACAACATACACACTACTACCCCCTTGGCCGAACCACTCACCTCACTCCATCTCCTCCATTTCTTCTTCTTCTACTCCTTTCTTTCTTCTTTTGCTCGAGGACGAGCAACCATTCTAAGTTTGGTGTGGGAAAAGCTAAAGCTTTTTGTTTTCCATAGCCACTAATGGCACCAAAGGCCAGAGAAACCTCTAGAAAGAGGTCATAGAAGATAGAGAGATTCATCTCAAGGGTCCATCAAGACTACTTCTATGAAGTTGTGGCCAAGAAAAAGGTGATCCCCGAGGTCCCCTTCAAGCTCAAAAAGAGTGAATATCCGAAGATCCGACATGAAGTTCGAAGAAGAGGTTGGGAAATCCTCACCAACCCCATTCAACAAGTCAGGATCTTAATGGTTCAAGAGTTCTATGCCAATGCATGGATTACTAAGAACCATGACCAAAGTGTGAACCCGAACCCAAAGAATTGGCTCACAATGGTTCGGGGGAAATGCTTGGATTTTAGTCTGGAAAATGTGAGGTTAGCATTCAACTTGCCAATGATGCAAGGAGATCCTCACCCTTTCACTAGAAGGGTCAACTTTGATCAAAGGTTGGACCAAGTCCTTAGGGACATTTGTGTGGAAGGCGCTCAATAGAAGAGAGACTCAAGAGGCAAGCTGGTTCAACTAAGAAGGCTTGACCTTAAACCCGTGGCTAGGGGATGGTTGGAGTTCATCCAACGCTCAATCATTCCTACTAGCAACCGGTCTGAAGTTACAATAGACCGGGCTATCATAATCCATAGCATCATGAATGGAGAGGAAGTAGAAGTTCATGAGATCATATCCCTAGAACTCTACAAGGTGGCAGACAGGCCCTCCACTTTGGCAAGGTTAGCCTTCCCTCATCTCATTTGTCACCTCTGCAATTCAGCTGGAATTGTCATAGAGGAAGACACCCTCATTAAAGAGGACAAAATCATCACTAAGAAAAGGATGGAGCAAACAAGAGAGCCCACTCATGGACCTCAACAAGAGCATGAGGAAATTCCTCATCATGAAATCCCTGAGATGCCTCAAGGGATGCACTTTCCTCCACAAAACTGTTGGGAGCAAATCAACACCTCCCTAGGAGAATTGAGTTCCAACATGGGACAACTAAGGATGGAGCACCAAGAGCACTCCATCCTCCTCCATGAAATTAGAGAAGACCAAAGAGCCATGAGGGAGGAGCAACAAAGGCAAGGAAGACACATTAAGGAGCTAAAGCACTCCATAAGATCTTCAAGAGGAAGAACTAGCCGCCATCACTAAGGTGGACCCGTTCTTTAATTTCCTTGTTCTTTATTTTCTGTTTTTAGAAAATTATGCTTTATCTTTTGTCTATGTTTGTGTTTTTATTACATGATCATTAGTGTTTAGTATCTATGTCTTAAAGCTATGAATATCCTATGAATCCATCACCTCTCTTAAATGAAAAAAAAAATGTTTTAATTGCAAAAGAACAAGAAGTGCATGGTTTCAAATTTTATCTTAAAGTTTGTTTAATTTTTTTGATGTGGTGGCAATACCTTTTATTTTCTGAATGTACGCTTGAACAATGCATAATTTTGAATTTGTTGTTTATGAATGTTAAAATTATTGGCTCTTGAAAGAATAATGAAACAAGGAGAAATGTTATTGATAATCTGAAAAATCATAAATTTGATTCTTGAAGCAAGAAAAAGCAGTGAAAATAAAGCTTGCGAAAAAAAATGGCGAAAAAAAGAGAAAGAGAAAGAAAAAGCAAGCAGAAAAAGCCAATAGCCCTTTAAACCAAAAGTCAAGGGTAAAAAAGGATCCAAGGCTTTGAGCATTAATGGATAGGAGGGCCCACAGGAATAAAATCCTGGCCTAAGCGGCTAAACCAAGCCGTCCCTAACCATGTGCTTGTGGCGTGAAGGTGTCAAGTGGAAGCTTGAGACTGAGCGGTTAAAGTCATGGTCCAAAGCAAAAAGAGTGTGCTTAAGAGCTCTGGACACCTCTAACTGGGGACTTTAGCAAAGCTGAGTCACAATCTGAAAAGCTTCACCCATTAATGTGTCTGTGGCATTTATGTATCCGATGGTAATACTGGAAAACAAAATGCTTAGGGTCACGGCCAAGACTCATAAAGTAGCTGTGTTCAAGAATCAACATATTGAACTAAGAGAATTAATAACACTATCTAAATTATGAGTTCCTATAGATGCCAATCATTCTGAACTTCAAAGGATAAAAGTGAGATGCCAAAACTGTTTAGAATAAAAAAAGCTACAAGTCCTGCTCATCTAATTGAAGCTAATCTTCATTGATAAGTTTGGAATTCATTGTATATTCTCTTCTTCTTATCCTATTTTATTTTTAGTTGCTTGGGGACAAGCAACAATTTAAGTTTGGTGTTGTGATGAACGGATAATTTATACCCTTTTTGGCATTGTTTTTACATAGTTTTTAGTATATTTTAGTTACTTTTTATTATATTTTTATTAGTTTTTATTCAAAAATCACATTTCTGGACTTTACTATGAGTTTGTGTGTTTTTCTATGATTTCATGTATTTTCTGGCTGAAATTGAGGGACCTGAGCAAAAATCTGATTCAGAGGCTAAAAAAGGACTGCAGATGCTGTTGGATTCTGACCTCCCTTCATTCGAAATAGATTTTCTGGAGCTACAGAAGCCCAATTGGCTCGCTCTTAATTGCGTTGGAAAGTAGACATTCTGAGCTTTCCAGAAATATATAATAGTTTATACTTTTCCCGAGATTTGATGGCCCAAATTGGCGTTCAAATTTAGCCTAAAATATCTTGGCGTAAAATGCCCAAACTAGCACCAGAATTGGAGTTAAACGCCCAAACTGGCACCAAAGCTGGCGTTTAACTCCAGGAATAGCCTAAGCACGAAAAAGATTTAATGCTCAGCCTAAGCACACACCAAGTGGGCCTCGGAAGTGGATTTCTGCATTATCTGCACTTAGTTACTGATTTTTTGTAAACCCTAGTTACTAGTTTAGTATATAAGCTACTTTTAGAGGGATCTTGGGAATCAAGTATTTTTACGATCTTTTGATCATTGTACATGTTTGGAGGCTGGCCTCACGGCCATGCCTAGACCTTTTTCACTTATGTATTTTCAACGGTGGAGTTTCTACACCCCATAGATTAAGGTGTGGAGCTCTGTTATTCTTCATGAATTAATACAATCACTACTGTTTTCTATTTAATTCACGCCTACTTCTTCTCCAAGATATACTCTCGTACTTAATTCAGTTAAGTCAGAATAAAGGGGTGACCCGTGACAATCACCCAATCTTCGTTACTCGCTTAGCCAAGATCGCATGCCTGACAACCACAAAGCGATCTACATGATGTTTAACGTAGTCTTTGGACGACAGCTGGAGTATATTCTCTTGGGTTCACAATCAACGATTCACATTGTCTCTCCTGACAATAGAGCATCTGAATCTGAGATTAGAATCTTCATGGTATAGGCTAGAACCATTGGCAGCATTCCTGAGATCCGGAAAGTCTAAACCTTTTCTGTGGTATTCCGAGTAGGATCTGGGAAGGAATGAATGTGACAAGCTTCAAACCTGCGAATGTGGGGCACAAGTGACAGTGTGCAAAAGGACAATGGTCCTATTCCGACGCTAGCGGGAACCAACAAATGATTAGCCGTGCGGTGACAGCGCATACGGATTTATTTTCATCCGAGAGGATCATACAGCTTGCCATGGAAAGAGGTAACGCATGGTTGGAAGAAGGCAATAGGAAAGCAGAGGTTCTGAAGCAACAAAGCATCTCCAGACGCTTATCTGAAATTCCCACCAGTGAATTACATAAGTAACTTTATTTTATGTTATATTTTATTTATATTTTCATTATCAAAACCTCATAACCATTTGAATCTGCCTGACTGAGATTTACAAGGATGACCATAGCTTGCTTCAAGCCGACAATCTCCGTGGGATTGACCCTTACTCACGTAAGGTATTACTTGGATGACCTAGTGCACTTGCTGGTTAGTTATGTAGAGTTGTGAAGAAGTGTTGAGATCACATTACGTGCACCAAGTTTTTGAAGCCATTGCTGGGGAACAAACAATTTGTGTACCAAGTACCAAACTCTTCTCTTAGATCCAACCATTTGATCACTAGTCCAACCCTTGCATCTAGCTCTTGAAATCTCAACCTTAATGAGTCTTGATTTGCAACTCCAACCACTAAATATCCTTCTCTTTCGCTTCATTCCACAAAGTCTCCTTAGTTGGCCATCCGTTTCAAGCATACCATACTCAAGTGGGACAGTAAAGCAAATAGAGATAAGTTTCACCCACTCAAATGAAGGAGTAGACGGCAACCTAGGTAGAGAAGTCTCCAACGATCTTGACAAAGTATATTCAACTTCCGTCCATCATTTTCGAAGGACTTCCACCTTTTGAAAAGATTCTTCACCTTCATCTGGAGAAGGCTCTTCTAACTCAAGGAGTTCACTTGTGGATGCAAATTCATTACTAGGATGGCTTGATTCATGATCATCATTACCAAGGAAACTTGCTTTTTGATCTTACCCGTCCACGTCTTCATAGGGAATATGCCTTGGAGGTTGTGCACTACCCTCCTTAACATCAATTTCAAGCTTCTTGGAGGAATACTCTACAACTCTAGATTCCCATGGAGGTTCAACATCTTCTAAGTCGTCAACCACTTCTTCTTCTGCAACAATTATAGCTTCCTCCAATTGTTCCAGTACGAAGTCACATTCCTCACTTTCCACCGGTGTTCCTAGTTTCTCCTTTATGCTACGCTCCTCATTAGATTCTCCACATGCAGCCATGGGAGTGCCTTGAGTGTTGAAGTGCAGTGAAGCTAAATTATCTACTACCTCGGTCAAGGTAGCTATAAACTCTAGTGTTGTCTTTTGTATCTCTCTTTGCCCTTGAAGAAGAACACCAAGGGTGTCATCCATTGGAGATTTAGGTGGATATGAGGGTTCATCGGTTGGGAGGAAAGCTTTATTATAGGAAGGTGGTGATGGGTGAAAATTAGATTTTCACATAAAACTCACCGGTAAGTGTACCGGGTCACATCAAGTAGTAATAACTCACAAGAGTGAGGTCGATCCCACAGGAATTGATGGATCAAGCAACTTTAGTGAGGTGATTAGTCTAGTCAAGCTAATAGTGTTGAATTTAGTGAAATGGAACTAGCAGAAGATAAATTGCAGTGAATTAAAAGTGCAGAAGAAGTAAATTGGCTGAATCTTAAAGTGTAAGAAAGTAAAAGAGCTGAAACTTAAATTGCAAAAAAGGTAAATAATTGAAGCTTAAAGTGCAAGGAATTTAAATTGCTGAATATAAATTGCAAGGGAACTTAAATTGCATGAAGAATAAAAGGATTTGGGTGCTGAAAATTAAAACAGAACTGAAAAAAGTGAAGTGCAGTAAACTAAAAAGCTCTCAAGTATTACCACTTGATACATAAGCACCACAAGCATTTAATTAGAGGACTTCTTCAAGCTCATTTGTTTCTTTTCTTTACACTCTAATCATTGATGCTCTGAGCCTTGAGCTTTGAGGGAGTGCTTTTGCACTTGAGCCTAGCCTTTACTCTAGGTATTTTGTTTTCAAGCTTTTTGCTTGATACATAAACACCACAAGTACTTAACAACTTAATTGTCATTGGTACTTAGAGCCTTCAGCTTTCTCATTCTTTCCCTTTTTCTTTTCTTGCCTTAATTGTATTTGCTTTTTCAAGGTTTTCATGATTTCAAAAAAAAAATTCATAAAGTGTTCTAGATGAAAACTTCAATTAAATAAAATCTAATGCAATTGAGCAACAGTTAATTATTCTAGCCTTCCAATACTTGTATGCACATGCTAAGTTCTTCTTTAATTCCTTGTTTGTTTATAATCATGATTCCTTAATTACTTTGACTTACACAATTCAAGATGGTAATCATAATGTCACAGCAAGATGTTACAAATCAAAATTCAGGCTATGCTTATTCATACACACATGTGCATACAGAGAAGATAAAGACAATCCTGCAATTTACAGTGCTGGAAGTAAGTAGGAGGAGAAAGGAGCGTTACCACTTTGTAGTTCATCTTTCTTGTTGTTGTCCCTTTCCTCCTATTCTTCTCCTCCCCATGCCACACTTAGAATGCTTGCTCATCCTTAGGCAACAATTAGAACAATGTTGGTGGGGTCTAAAATGGATCATGAATGTCTTGCACAAGAAAATGTCAGTAGCATATGTGTTTAAGCAAGCAAATTAAAAACAACCATGAAGGCACAGGAGACAGAGACATTGTGATTGCAAAAATAAGAGGCGTACATGATACATTGCAAAAAGAATGAGTGGCACACTAAACTTAGTGTGACACTTTCACTTTGAATTGATGCAAGTATCTAATATAGATTGGAAATAAATTTTTGTTGCATAGCAACACCAAACTTAGAATGCAATCATATGTCAATTTATTTGAACTAAAACTAAGCAAATAAAACTGTTATATGTTAAATACAATTATCAAGGGAAGAATCTATCATGAATAAGGATTTCTTGGTGAAGTATTTAACAAAAATAGTTAAGGAGTAAAATAAATGGAAACATTAAAAACAAAGATTTAACTAAAACAACAAACCAAAAGAAAGATAATACTGTAAAGGCATTATGATTATACAGACAAGTGGTGTTGCTGGATTTCTTGCATAGAGAATTAAGTAGCACACCGAACTCAGAAACTTAGTGTGACACTTCCATGTAGAATTGATGCAATCATTCGGAGGGATTGAAATCAAATTGTTGCAGGGCAACACCAAACTTAGAATGTAACCATATGCCAATTTATTGAAATTTAAACAAAGCAGACAGAGAAAATAAACAAAGCAAAGGAATGAAATGTTACCTAAGGTTGGGTTGCCTCCCAACAAGCGCTCTTTTAGTGTCATTAGCGTGACATGTTGTTCTTCACTTTCTTCCTCTTCTTCCAGTTTGTTAAGAGGAATGACCTCAAGGGAAGAAAAGATTCAACTATTGTCCCCTGTCTTAGTCTCTCCTCAGCAAGCTTCCTTTTGTTAATGGCTTGATTGAGCTTGCTTGCTGGATCAAGGGTAGGATTGGTGCTCTTGTTAGTTGCCTTCACTTCTTGGATATCAATACTTGGTGGTTGTGTGATGGTTAGAGCATTATCTTCATCAAAAGCCTTTTGAATTGGTGGTTCAATGAGCCCTTCATCTATGTAATTCTCTACTTCACTTGAGTATGAGCTTCCTTGATTGTCTTCCTCACTTTCTTGTTCCTCCACTTCCTCTTTTACACTCAACATTTATTTTAATAGCACTTTCATAGAAGAGGTTTGTTGTTCTTCCCATGATTTCTTCATCTCCTCTTCATATCTTTCAATCACAGATTCAAGTGTTGAGGCTTTTTGGTTTAGGAAAGTTTGTGGGGTCGTGAGTTTTCATATTCCCTTGTCATCTCAAGTGGCTTCTGTTGATATGCAGGTTTAGATTCAATTACTTCTACCACCTCTTCCTTCTTCACTGAAAATTCACTTGACACAAAGGCCTCTTCATCTTGCTCTTCTACTTCCTCCTTCACATCCACCAATTGGTCTTCATCTACCTTGCTTAGCACTTCTTTGTTTCTCCTTGCTTGCTCCAAATATCCATCCATCTTATTGCAGAGGGTTTCTTGCTCTTTCCAAGAGTCTATAGATGTTTGTAGGTATTGTTCAAATGCTAGCTCAAGGGATGAAGGTTCAGAATAATTTTGTGGGAATGGATGTATTGTGGTGATGTTTTGAGTGGTATGGAATAAATCTTGTAAGTTATGAAATGAGTTTTGTGACTGTTGAGATGAATTTTCTGTGTAGTGGAATGGATTTTGTGGTTGGTGAAATGAGTTTTATGGATCTTGAGAGAGGCTTTGTATTGAGGTAAAATCAAGTGATGAAGAATTTTCAAGTGAAAAACTGGGAGGTGAGGTTGGAAAATTTAGCATGAATGAATTGAAGGTTTGCTCAAGTGATGATGGCCCTTGATTAATGGAGTATGAGCTGTCCAATGCTTTCTAGTTTTGATCCTCCCATTCACAACTTGAATCATTGTTGAACTCATTACAGTATGGATCATCTTGTGGTTTTGGGGGGTAATCTTGCATGAACTTGTTGAAAGCACACTCCAGTGATGATGTTTCTTGATGAACAAAGTATGGATCATTAAGATCCCTCTGATTTTGACCCTCCCAGTCATAATATGAGTGGTTGTTATAGCAGTACGAGTCATCTTGTGGCTCTGGGAGGTGTTCATACTTGTTTTTTCCTTGTTGATACTCACATCCACCATTAGCATAATAACATGAATTATTTTGTGGTGTTGGGTAGTATTCCATGGAATTGTCTTGATTAGCATGTCCCCATTGGTTGGATTGCTCATAATCTGTTGATTCTTGGTGATATTTCCATCCACCATTAGGATAATGACTTGAATCATTTTGTGGTGGTGAGCAATATCCCATATGATTCTCTTGCTCATCTTATGATTCTGAAGCATATCTCCATGGATTAGAGCGCTCAGAATCTGTGATTTCTTAGTGATATTCCCAGCCACCATTAGAAATTGATGATGGTGGGTAATATCCCATAAAATTTGTTTGATCACAAGATGAGTTGAACTCCATTTGAATTTTGTAAAATACATCACCAATGAAAATTGAAATTCATGTCACAAGTGAGAATTTCTTAGTGAGGCAATAACTCAAACACCTTGGCATCAGAAAAAGAATAAAAACAAAGAAAATGCTTAATCTAGACTCCTCACCCACTTAATCATTGTCGATCTATATCAATTCCCGGCAACGGCGCCAAAAACTTGATGGGTGAAAATTATATTTCCACACAAAACTCACCGGCAAGTGTACCGGGTCGCATCAAGTAGTAATAACTCACAAGAGTGAGGTCGATCCCACAGGGATTGATGGATCAAGCAACTTTAGTGAGGTGATTAGTCTAGTCAAGCTAACAGTGTTGAATTTAATGAAATGGAACTAGCAGAAAGAATTTTGTTCTTTATTCTAGCATTCAATTATCTTGGAAAAGAGATTAAATGTAATTGGGTTTTATGGGAACCTTGGAAGAGGAAACATAAAACCATGCTTGAAATTCTTTCTCACACTTGAATAGATTTGGGTTTTGGTGTTTGGATATGGTGACATATAATCCTCCATCTACTTGGATCTATGATGATGTGTGGTATAATTAGGGACCATTCATCATCTCTTCTCATGAGCAATTAGACCAAGGAATTGGCTATTGATCAAGATTTGAGAGATTGAATTACCAAGGAATTGGGATTCAATCAATCATGATTGCCAAGAGGTCAATGAGTTGCATGATTGAAGATGAGATGAAAACTATTGATCCTAAGAATGCAATATCTCTTGATCCATATGTTAATTTCATTCTTAGTTCTTGTTATTTACTTTTTGTCTTTAACTCTTGCCATTTACTTATGCACATTTATGGCTTTATTTACTTTTGCACATTTGTGCCTTCCAATTGTTTGTAGAAATGCTTCACTTGGTTTTACTTTCTAGTCATTTACTTTCTTGCACTTTACTTTCTTGTACTTTCCATTCCTTGCAATTTCCATTCTTGTACTTTAATTTTCAGCACTTTAATTTCTTGTCATTTACTTTCCTTTCACTTTATTGCTTTCCTTTACTTTTATGTCATTTACATTTCCTTGTTGCTTATCACTCAAAATTGAATCATTTAACTAGAATAATTAATCAACTATTGCTTGCTTAATCCTTTAATCCTCATGGGATCGACCTCACTCTTGTGAGTTTTATTACTTGATACGACCCAGTGCACTTGCCGGTAGTTAAAACGGAAGAAGTAATTTTTTTCGTCATCAATTTTTTGGCGCCGTTGCCGGGGATTAATTGTGATTAACAAACTACCGGTTGGTTGATTATCAAGATTAGACATTTTTTTGTTCCATTTTTGTCATTTACTTTATTTTTTTATTCTCTTTTCTTATTGCTAGTAAGGTGTTTGTGTTATTACCTCACTAAGAGTCTCTCATTTGTGACTATGGGGATTCCAATTTCTTTTGGTGATTATTGTTTGAGACAAAGAATTTTACAAGAAAAAATGGAGTTTACCTCACATGTTGATCATTCACATTGCATGGGATATTGCCCACCACCACAAAATAATTCATGTCATTGTCCTCATGGTGGATGGAAATATCAACAAGAAATGATGAATCATGATCAATCAACCCAAATGGGATATACCCCAAGGTCACACAATGATCAAGCAAGTTACATGGGGTATTTCCCACCACCATAAAATGATTCAAGTTACCATACTAATTGTGGTTGGGAAAATCAAGATCAAGGAATGATGGGATTTGAGCAATCAAACCAAATGGGATACTTTCCAAGGTCTCAAAATGATTCATACTTCTATGAATGGAACAACTATCCAAATTGTGATTGGGAAGGCCAAAACCAAAGAAAATTCAATGTTTCCTATCCCATCCATCAAGAGCCATCATCCCTTAATGCATTTAAGCAAAATTGTCCAACCTCACCTCCAAATTTTTCATATCAAAATTTTTCATTACTTGAGTTTGCCTTAACACAAAATTCCTTCCAAAATCCATATAATTCAATTCATCAACCACAAAATTCTCTTCATGGTCCATAAAACTCACCTTATTACCCGCCAAACATATACCACTCCAATCAATTCCATTCACAAGCCAACTCTAACCAACCGCCACAACCTCCCTTAGATCCATTTTCTAGGCTAGAATTTCTCATTGAAGAGTGCATAAAGAAAATCAAAAGATTTAATAAAGAATCGGATAAAATAGCAAAGAAATTTAGAGAAAAAGAGGAAATAGCAAAAAGGGACCATGAAGAAAAAATGAGACAATTAGCACAACCTTATGTTGAAGATCCAACCACTCTCTTTCCTTGGCTAAGGGAAGAAAACAATACATCAAGAGGAGTAGTGCTAAGCAAGGAGGATGAAGATCAAATGGTGGGTGAAAAAGAGGGATTAGAAAAACAAGAAAAAGAGGCACCCATACCAAGTGAGGTTCCAATAAAGAAGGAGGAGGTTGTGAGAGTATATAAGCCCAAAGCTCCATATCCACAAAGGATACTTAGGGTGACAAAGGAACATGCAAACTCACTCCCAAAGAATGCAATGCAAGACCTTACAAAAGAAAGGGATAAAAACAACCAAGGGAGTCCACACTCCAATAAAGTAGAGAGTTGCATGGATGATGATTTAGTTGAACCATCAATCCAAGAGGTTCTTGATGAAGAGGACACTCCAACCATCACACAACACTTAAGTCTTGAAATCAAGAAAGTGAAGGCAATCAATGAAAACACTCAAAGAAGGATTATGACCAAGAAAACAAAGATAACATCCATGAAAAAGAGAAGGTCAACAAAAAGTAATCCAACCCCCACCCCAACAAGCAAGAGGAATCAAGCTAATAACAACAAAAGAAGGCTTGTTAGGAGGCAATCAAATCAAGGGGCATCAATATTCTCTTCTTCTCCCTTGAAGTCATTTCTCTTAACCAATTGGAAGAAGAGGAAGAAAATTCAAGAACCAACATGTCAAGCTAATGACACTAAAAGAGCGCTTGTTGGGAGGCAACCCAACCTTTGGTAACATTTTCTTTCTTTTCTTAGTTTATTTTCAATAATTTGGCATATGATTGTATTCTAAGTTTGGTGTTGCATGCAACAATTTGATCTTTAATCTTTAGTGGGTACTTGCATCATTCTAAAATAAAAGTGTCACACTAAGTTTGGTGTTGCCACTTACCTTTCATGCATAGTACCATGCACAACTCACTTATTAATGCAATCACATTGTCTCTTTTCTTTGTACCTTGATTGTTATCTTTAATTTTCCTTGCTTATACACACGCATCACTCACATCTCTTCTTGAAGACATTCGTGATTAATCATAAATTCCATCACTACTATTTTACTTGTTGCTTGAGGACAAGCAATCATTCTAAGTTTGGTGTTGGGAAAGGAAGTAATAGGAGGAAAAAGACAACAAAAATGAAGATCTACAAGGTGGTTAATTTCCTTTTCCTCTTATTTATCTCCTATACTTTCAATTGCATGATTGTCTTCCATTTCATTTATATGCATGTGTGTTCTTCTTTTTGGAAAAGCATAGTTTTATTTTGAATTGTAACATGTTGCTTTTACATCATAATTACCATCTTGAAATTTGTGAGTCAAAGCAATTAAGCATCATGATCATAAACAAACACGGTAATTAAAGAAGAGCCTAGCATGAGCATATAAGTATTGGAAGGCTAGCATGACTATTATTGCTCAATTGCACTTAAATTTGATTAATTGAAGTTTTCATCTAGGACATTTTATGAAATTTTTGGATTCATGAAAACCTTGAAGAAGCAAATGCAAATAAGCCAAGAAAAAAAAGGGGAAAGAATGAGAAAGTTGAAGGCTCTAAGTACCAATGACAATTCAATTGTTAAGTACTTGTGGTGTTTATGTATCAAGCAAAAAGCTTGAAAACAAAACACTTAGAGTCAAGGCTAGGCTCAAGTGCAAAGCACTCCCTCAAAGCTCAAGGCTCTAAGCACCAATGAATAGAAGGAAAGTAAAGAAAAGAAACAAATGAGCTTAAAGAGTCCTCTAATTAAATGCTTGTGGTGCTTATGTATCAAGTGGTAATACTTGAAAACAAAGCATTTAGAGTCGTAGTGATAAACCACTATTTTATGGTTTATAATGTGTTTAATTGTGTGGTTTTATCATGATCTTTACCCACTTATTCATATGATTAGCATGCATTTATATTTCCTTCCTAAAAATATTACATGATTGAAAACTTGCTTCCTAGAGACTTTTAATTATGCATTTTAATTCTCATTTATTCCATTCGATGCCGTGATCTGTGTGTTAAGTGTTTCAGGCTTTATAGGGCATGAATGAGTTGGAGATTGGAAAGGAAGCTTGCAAAAATGGAAGGAACACAAGAAATTAAGGAGATGACCAGCGAGAAGTGACGCGGCCGCATGGCTCACGCGACCACGCGGATTGGAATAGCACAAGTGACG
>NC_029785.2:91385870-91412944 GCF_000816755.2 Arachis ipaensis
ATGGTTTATAATGTGTTTAATTGTGTGGTTTTATCATGATCTTTACCCACTTATTCATATGATTAGCATGCATTTATATTTCCTTCCTAAAATTATTACATGATTGAAAACTTGCTTCCTAGAGACTTTTAATTATGCATTTTAATTCTCATTTATTCCATTCGATGCCGTGATCTGTGTGTTAAGTGTTTCAGGCTTTATAGGGCATGAATGAGTTGAAGATTGGAAAGGAAGCGTGCAAAAATGGAAGGAACACAAGAAATTAAGGAGATGACCAGCGAGAAGTGACGCGGCCGCATGGCTCACGCGACCGCGCGGAAGAGAGGAAATCGCAGTGACGCGGCCGCATGGCTCACGCGACCACGCGGATTGGAATAGCACAAGTGACGCGGAGGCGTGGACGACGCGCCCGCGTGGCAAAGCAAAACGCTGCATGACGCGTCCGCATGAATGACGCGATCGCGCGACATGCGCAATCTGCATAATCTGCAGAATTCGCTGGGGGCGATTTTGGGCCCTGTTTTAACCCAGTTTTTGGCCCAGAAAAGCAGACTAGAGCCAGAGAACATGCAGAAACCAAGGGGAACATTCATTCTACACATTTTTAGTTTTTTAGACCTAGTTTTACTCCTCCTCTAGGTTTTCTCTCTACACATTCATAGTTCTTAGGATTTTTATTTCGATTGCTTTTTGTATTGGGATATCGAGAAGAGTTATTACCTCATCGAGACTTCGTCATTCTAGTTCGTTTTCTTTACTTGGCTTTACTCTTCCATGTCCTTTAATTTACTCAATTTTACTGTTGGATTATTTTAGAATTTATTAATACAAGAGTTACTTTTATTTTTAATTGATTCCTTTGAGTTTTATTTATCGTGTCTTTCATTAGTTCCCTTTCCTATGTTAAGCGTTCCATATTTACAATGAGCGAGTAGTTCCCTAACTTGATGGGGAGTTGATTGAAAGGAACCCTTGAGTTGGAATGTTCAAAGGAGAAATTGTAATTGGGTTTACTGTTGGATAGTTCTCTAGTCACTAACGCCAGTCCTTCCAAGTAAGCAGATTGGGACTTGTGAGTAGAAATATCATTCCAACTTGTTTGACTTTCCCTTATTTAGTAAGGGATAACTAAACAGAATGACCTTCAATTATCAATTAATCTTGAGAGTACTACAACAAGAATAGGGCTTCCAACTAATCTACTCCCAGTCAAGGCTTTTATTTAAATCACTTAATTTCCCCAATTTAATTTCCTGTTTATTCAACTCAAACTCTTTCTGAAAATATCTGATTAATAAAATAGCACCTCTTTCTGCAACTCGTTGGGAGACGACCTGGGATTCATACTCCCAGTATTTTAATTTTAATTTTTGTGACAACCTTTCTAAATTGATAAGCGGATTTCTGGTTGGTTAAGAACTATACTTGCAACGCACAACTTATATCAATTCTTAATTAGCCAATTTCTGCAATGTCAATTTTTGGCGCCGTTGCCGGGGAGTTACAATAGAGTGCTTGAGTTATTAATTGGATTTTATTTATTTGCATTTTATTTTATCTTGCTACCATGAACTGCTTGTTTCTTTCGTTAGATGACGCGTTCACTTCCTGATCCAAACTTGCTAGTATTCGATCCTGAGATTGAAAGAACAATTTCACGAATAAGGCAAGCTCGGCGTCGGTTAGTCCTCTCTGAGGGCGGATCTGAAATGTCACTTGAAAAAGAAACCAGTCCCCGTTCTACTGATTTGGTTGATTTACGTGCAGGTAACATGGCAGCAGCTAGGAGAGTTACTATCCAGGAGGCTGGATCCCCTGATTTTACAATGCAACCATTTCAAGCGCATCACCCAGTGGTGGCTATAGACTTTGAAATAAAGACCGCACTGCTCAATTTGATGCCCAAGTTTCATGGCTTGCCTGCTCAAGAGCCTATCAAGCACCTGAGAGATTTTCAAGCAGCCTGTTCTACTGTCAGGCGTGATGGTACAGATAAAACTTCAATTTTGCTGAAAGCTTTCCTGTTTTCTCTTGAGGGGAAGGCAAGAGAGTGGTACTACACTCAACCAGCATCAACTGTATCTAACTGGGATACACTGAGAAGAGAATTCTTGGAAAAATTCTTTCCAACTAAAGTTACTGATAAACTGAGGAAAGACATTTCCATGATTGTTCAGGATGAATCTGAGACTCCCTATGAATACTGGGAGCGCTTCAATAATCTTCTGGAAGCATGCCCCCACCATATGATTGACAAGATAGTGTTACTCGGTTACGTCACACAGGGCATGAGGCCCCAAGATAAGACCACACTGGAAAGTGCTAGCAATGGGTCTATGAAAAAGTTCAAGACCACTGATGAGGCATGGCAATTAATCAGCGACTTAGCTGAATCTACTCGGAATCACAGGCAGAAATAAGGCCGTTCAAAAGCCGTTGCAGAAGTATCCTCTAGCAGAGAGACTGCTGCTCTGACTCAGAGTATCTGTGAAATGACCAACTTGCTGAAGCAGATGCAATTGAATCAAGAACAAGTTCAGCAAGCTCAACCTTCTCTGCCACAGCAAAACCAACAGTTAGTCCCACAGAGAGTTTGCGGAATCTATGCTAATTATAGCCACTATACTGATGAGTGTCCGCAGCTCCAGCAGGAAGACAACACCGTAGCAGCCACTCATAACTTCTATGACCGCCCCAACCAAGGGTACAATCAAGGTGGCAATTACAACCATGGATGGCAGGACAATTCTAACCAGAATTGGAGGGACAAAAACAATAGAGGAGGCAGAGACAATCAAGGAAATCAGAGGTGGAATAACAACAACAACAGGAAGTAGAACCAGAACCAACCTTACAGAGCACCTCACCTGAGACAATCCCAAGGACCACAGAATATCCAACAGTAGACCTCTCAAATTACTTATCCTTCCTCATCTTCTAATGATGATTTACTACAATCCATTGATCGGAGACAACAGACCATGAAAAATAACATTAATGCCACTCTAAATGGTCTGAACGCTACTTTGCAAGCTCTTGTCTCACAGATTGGATCAATGAATAACTCCAATAACCAGCCTTTGAGCTCCAGTGGAATTCCCTATCAACCATTACCCAATCCCAAGGGTGGCATTAATGCCATCACCCTGAGGTCCGGGACTACACTGCAGGTGAGGAATCAGGAGGGGCCAAGCCTACCAAAACACGCCTCAGCTGAAGAGGTAGTGGAACTAGAAGATGCTGAAGAGGAAGAAGACATACATGACATAGCTGAAAAAGAAGAAATTCAACCACAGGAGGAAGCACCACAGGGCGCAGATACTGCAGAAGACACCACTCCTATCCCATTTCCACAACTTGCAAGGAAGCCCAGGAAGCAGCTGGAACCTGATCCCAAAATGGTAGAGATATTCAAAAAGGTTGAGATAACTGTTCCTCTTTTTGATGTTATTCAACAGGTACCTAAATATGCAAAGTTTCTAAAAGATTTATGTATACGTAAAGACAAAATCAATGAATTAGAAACTATTCCTTTAGGTAGTTCCATATTTGCTTTAATGGGAGGTTTACCTGAAAAGTGTAGTGACCCAGGTCCTTGTATAATTAATTGTACTATCGGTGGTGTGATAATTTCTGACTGCATGTGTAGGAGTTATGAAGCACCCTCCAGAAGAACATTCTATCTTCGAGTGTGACATTATAGATGAAACCATGGCTGAAGTTCACCAGGAGGAGTTAGAAGAGAAGCACACAGGACAAGGTCCAAGTGTGGGGACATTCTCAGAGGACAATGACAGTGCTTTACCATTGTTACCAGCTCCAGACAACCCAAAGCCTGACCATGATCAGAAGTTAGACTTGAAACCCCTTCCTCCACACCTCAAATATGCTTACCTTGAGGACAAGCAACAGTGTCCAGTTATCATTGCAAGGGAACTCACTTCTCAACAAGAAGAGCAGTTACTTAGTGTGCTGAGGAAGCACAAGAAGGCAATTGGGTGGAGTTTGGCAGATATAGTAGGCATTAACCCTCAAGTATGTGAGCACATAATATTTTTAGAAGAGGGAGCAAGGCCCGTTCGTCAACCCCAGAGAAGACTAAACCCCACTATCTTAGAGGTTGTCAAAAAGGAAGTGACCAGACTACTGGAGGCAGATATCATCTATCCTATCTCAGACAGTGAATGGGTAAGTCCAGTACAAGTAGTACCAAAGAAGTCTGGAGTCACAACAGTGAAGAATGAGCATGGAGAGCTCATAGCAACCCGAGTACAGAACTCTTGGAGGGTCTGCATTAACTACAGACGCCTCAACCAAGCAACCCGTAAGGATCACTATCCTCTTCCATTCATTGATCAAATGCTGGATCGCCTGTCAGGTAAATCACATTATTGTTTTCTAGATGGTTACACAGGTTATTTCCAAATTCATATAGCTCCTGAGGATCAGGAAAAGACTACTTTTACATGTCCTTTTGGGACTTATGCTTACAAGAGAATGCCCTTTGGCTTGTGCAATGCACCAGCTACCTTCCAAAGGTGCACGATGAGTCTTTTCTCTGATCTTATTGAGGACTGTATGGAAGTTTTTATGGAAGATTTTAGTGTTTATGGCAATTCCTTTAGCCTTTGCTTAGATGGATTATCTAGAGTATTAGATAGATGTGTCAGCACAAACCTCGTATTGAATTTTGAAAAATGTCACTTTATGGTTAAACAAGGGATTGTACTAGGACATGTTGTGTCTAATACTGGCATTTCTGTGGATTCAGCAAAGGTGGATGTTATTTCTAGTTTACCTTACCCCTCTTCTGTGAGGGAAGTCCGCTCGTTCCTTGGCCATGCAGGTTTTTACAGGAGATTCATTAAGGACTTCAGTAAGGTTGCACTTCCCTTATCCAGACTACTGCAGAAGGATATTGAGTTCGAGTTCAGTGAAGATTGCAAACAAGCATTTGATAAGCTGAAGACCGCCCTGACTCAAGCTCCAATTGTGAGAGGAACAGACTGGAGCCAGCCATTCGAAATAATGTGCGACGCTTCCAACCATGCAGTAGGAGCAGCATTGGCTCAGCGTGAAGGTAAGGATCCTTTTGTTATTGCTTATGCGTCTAAAACTCTAGATGCAGCACAATCCAATTACGCTACTAATGAGAAAGAGCTTCTTGCTATTGTTTTTGCTCTGGATAAATTCCGAAACTATTTACTTGGTACGAAGGTAGTAGTGTACCCAGACCATGTAGCTCTAAAGTATCTATTAGCTAAAAAGGAGTCCAAACCAAGGCTTATTCGTTGGATACTGCTATTACAAGAATTTGATTTAGAAATTAAGGATAGGAGTGGTAACCAGAATTTAGTGGCAGACCACTTGAGTCGCCTTGAGCACATTTCAGATGACCCCACTCCTATAGCTGATAATTTCCCATTTGATAACCTGCAAGCAGTATCTGAGGTAGTCCCTTGGTATGCACCTGTAGCTAATTATCTAGTTAGCCGCACCTTTCCTCCACCTTGATATTTAGCCGCACCTGTGGGGAGGTTAATAAACCACTATTTTATGGTTTATAATGTGTTTAATTGTGTGGTTTTATCATGATCTTTACCCACTTATTCATATGATTAGCATGCATTTATATTTCCTTCCTAAAATTATTACATGATTGAAAACTTGCTTCCTAGAGACTTTTAATTATGCATTTTAATTCTCCTTTATTCCATTCAATGCCGTGATCTGTGTGTTAAGTGTTTCAGGCTTTATAGGGCATGAATGAGTTGGAGATTGGACAGGAAGCTTGCAAAAATGGAAGGAACACAAGAAATTAAGGAGATGACCAACAAGAAGTGACGCGGCCGCATGGCTCACGCGACCGCACAGAAGAGAGGAAATCGCAGTGACGCAGCCGCATGGCTCACGCGACCGCACGGATTGGAATAGCACAAGTGACGCGGAGGCGTGGACGACGCGCCCGCGTGGCAAAGCAAAACGCCGCATGACACGTCCGCATGAATGACGCGATCTCGTGACATACGCGATCTGCATAATCTGCAGAATTCGCTGGGGGCGATTTTGGGCCCTGTTTTGACCTAGTTTTCGGCCCAGAAAAGCAGACTAGAGCCAGAGAACATGCAGAAACCAAGGGGAACATTCATTCTACACAGTTTTAGTTTTTTAGATCTAGTTTTACTCCTCCTCTAGGTTTTCTCTCTACACATTCATAGTTCTTAGGATTTTTATTTCGATTGCTTTTTGCATTGGGATATCAAGAAGAGTTATTACCTCATCGAGACTTCGTCATTCTAGTTCATTTTCTTTACTTGGCTTTACTCTTCCATGCCCTTTAAGTTACTTAATTTTACTATTGGATTATTTTAAAATTTATTAATACAAGAGTTACTTTTATTTTTAATTGATTCCTTTGAGTTTTATTTACCATGTCTTTCATTAGTTCCATTTCCTATGTTAAGCGTTCCATATTTACAATGAGCGAGTAGTTCCCTAACTTGATGGGGAGTTGATTGAAAGGAACCCTTGAGTTGGAATGTTCAAAGGAGAAATTGTAATTGGGTTTACTGTTGGATGGTTCTCTAGTCACTAACGCTAGTCCTTCCAAGTAAGCGGATTGGGACTTGTGAGTAGAAACATCATTCCAACTTGTTTGACTTTCCCTTATTTAGTAAGGGATAACTAAACAGAATGACCTTCAATTATCAATTAATCTTGAGAGTACTGCAACAAGAATAGGGCTTCCAACTAATCTACTCCCAGTCAAGGCTTTTATTTAAATCACTTAATTTCCCCAATTTAATTTCCTGTTTATTCAACTCAAACTCTTTCTGAAAATATCTGATTAATAAAATAGCACCCCTTTCTGCAACTCGTTGGGAGACGACCTGGAATTCATACTCCCAGTATTTTAATTTTAATTTTTGTGACAACCTTTCTAAATTGATAAGCGGATTTCTGGTTGGTTAAGAACTATACTTGCAACGCACAACTTATATCAATTCTTAATTAGCCAATTTCCGCCACGTTACGTAGCTTTCAACACATGGTGCAAAGCACCCAAGAAGCTAAGATAAGAAAAGAATTAAAAGCTTGCTTCAAGGAGGGAACATAAAGAAAAAGATTTCATAAAATGAGCTAGATAGAAGCATCAATCATTTGAATTTCTTTTGTGATTGTAGTATGCATAAGAAACTAGCAACCATGAATATAAATATTCCTATTCTTCTCACCTTGGTTTGTCAATCTTTATTGCATGATTCTTTGTTTTCTTGAGGACAAGCAAAGTTTAAGTTTGATGTTATGATGACTTGCATCATTTACCCTTTTTACCTATGCGAAAGGACCATAAAAAGATAAATATTATGGTACATAGCTTTAAAATGGGTTTGTGTTAAATTTTGTAGGAAATGATAGAAAAAGAAGCAATAAAAGCACTAGTAGAGGAAGCACACTCTCAAGGTGGCAAAAGAGTTGGAAACAAACTCAAAGAGAAGCAAAGAGGATTTGCAACCCTGACCTCTTCACACTCAAACAAAAATAACTCGAGCTACAAAACTCCAAATGAGGTGATCTTAGTGCCATTGGAAATTAGACTTCCAGAGCTTTCCAACCATATATAATACTCTATAGTGAACACTAGATTTGAGGGTGAAAATTATAATTCTTTCAAGCACTGCGTACTCGGCGTGGCACGCCAAAACCAGGGCGTGGGACGCTGGGCCAAAATTCCAGCAAGCCTGCCAGAGTGACCTCTTCACCTTCAAAAGATCATAACTTGGGCTAGAGAAGTCCAAATGACATGCTTCCAGCAGCGTTGGAAAGCTGAGATCCAGGGCGATATATAATAATCTATAGTGGTCATTTAATTTGCAGACCTAAACAGATCAATACTTCAGCGTGCAAGGTTTTCCCAAACCTTCAAAAGCCCAAAATGCCACTTCAATGACACTCAACATTGGGCCACTTCCTAATACTTCAATTCCTTCAATTATTCTTTAATGTTTCAAACTTCTATGAAGGGAATTAAAAGTTTACAAGCCCAAGTCAAGCCACAATTAACAATCAATCAAGGCCACAAGAATCATCTAGAAGCAATTAGGAAATTTGCATTTGATTTTAATTTCATTTGAATTTGTAATTTAGGTAGCTTATAAATAGGACCTTAGCTTCATCATTTTACACACACCATGGAGGGGTGGAGGTGACTCCACTCCCCTTTCATTCTTATTCTCTTCTCTTCTTCTATTTCTTTCATACACACTTTTGTAAATATTTTGCTATGAGTTTCTAATTTCCAATATTGGGAAAGAGAGATCTATTGCTATTTGATGGATTGATTGTTTTTATTCTTCTTCTTCTATTCATCTCTCTTTGATTAACTAGAAAGAATTTTGTTCTTCATTCTATCATTCAATTATCTTGAGAAAGAGATTAAATGTAATTGGGTTTTATGGGAACCTTGGAAGAGCAAACATAAAACCATGCTTGAAATTCTTTCTCACACTTGAATAGATTTGGGTTTTGATGTTTGGATATGGTGACATATAATCCTCCCTCTACTTGGATCTATGATGATGTATGGTATAATAAGGGACCATTCTTCATCTCTTCTCATGAGAAATTATACCAAGGAATTGGCTATTGATCAAGATTTGAGAGATTGAATTACCAAGGAATTGGGATTCAATCAATCATGATTGCCAAGAGGTCAATGAATTGCATGATTGAAGATGAGATGAAAACTATTAATCCTAAAAATGCAATATCTCTTGATCCCAATGTTAATTTCATTCTTAATTCTTGTTATTTACTTTTTGTCTTTAATTCTTGTCATTTACTTATGCACATTTATGGCTTTATTTACTTTTGCACATTTGTGCCTTCCAAATGTTTGTAGAAATGCTTCACTTGGTTTTACTTTCTAGTCATTTACTTTCTTGCACTTTACTTTCTTGTACTTTCCATTCCTTGCAATTTCCATTCTTGTACTTTAATTTTTAGCACTTTAATTTCTTGTCATTTACTTTCCTTGCACTTTATTGCTTTCCTTTAATTTTATGTCATTTACATTTCCTTGTTGCTTATCACTCAAAATTGAATCGTCTAACTAGAATAATTAATCAACTATTGCTTGCTTAATCCGTTAATCCTCGTGGGATCGACCTCACTCTTTGTGAGTTTTATTACTTGATATGACCCGGTGCACTTGCCGGTAGTTAAAACGGAAGAAGTAATTTTTCCGCATCAATGGTCCATATGGCTCATATGGTGGTTGGTATGGTGGATATGGGTTAGGGTCATATGGAAGTGTTTGGTGGTAGGGGACTTGTGAGTATGGTGGTTGAGAGCTATATTGAGGAGGGAGTTCATAGGTATACGGTGTTGGTTGTTGATTGTCACGAAGAGGTTCACCATAACCATCGTCTTGGTATGCATCACGGAATGGTTATTGCTCGTAGTACATCAAAGGAGGTTATTGCCAAGAGGGTTGATCAAATCCTTGTGGCTCCTTGGTGCGGAATTTCTAACCACAAACAAATCGGCAAGGGCACCGGGTCGTACCAAGTAATACCTCAAGTGAGTGAGGGTCGATCCCACGAGGATTGATGGATCAAGCAACAATGGTTAAGTGAATTACTTAGTTAGGCAAACAGAAAATGATGTTTAAGAGTTCAAAAGCATTAAACAGTAAATTCAGTAAATTAGAAAGCAAGCAATAAACGAGTTGTGAATAATATATGGAGAAACAGTTAAGGCTTCAGAGATATCTATTTTCCAGATTGACTTTTCTTACTAACTATTTTAATCATGTATGATTCAATTCATGAAAAACTATATATGACTAAGCCCTAATTCCTTAGACCTTCTTAGTCTACTCTAACTTTTATCAACTGCCAATTCCTTGGTCACTTAATTCCAATTAGAGGATGAAGTTCAATTCTAGCTTATGTGCCACAAAAATCCTAATTACCCAAATATAAGAGGATTATATGTCACGTATCCCGTTAAGTCCAGATAATTAAAATTTAGGAGAAATTATTTTCAAGCTGGTGTTCAAGTAAAGAGCTTTTCCAAGTTATACAAGAACTCAATTAGAAAAATGGTCATACTTCCGTTCCACCCAAATTCATAAAATAAAGAAAGAAAACAATTCTTGAAATATAAATCAGTACATGAATTAAAATAGAAAAATAATAGTATCAATTCATACAATAGACAGAGCTTCTAACCTTAACAATGGAGGTTTAGTTGCTCATGGTTCAGAGAGAAAATAAGGATTCTGAAAAACTGTAAAGTGCGGAATGAGGTAGAAGAGAGGAGAAGCCCGAAGGGCTAATTCTTTTCCCTTTTATATCTAATCCTAATTAATATAAAATATATTTTCTAAAACTAAGATAATATCTTTTTCTAATTATAAATAAAATAAAAGTTGAATCAAAATTAATTTAATTGATCCGTGCGGGGCTTGAAAAGTGTGGGGACCATTGGATTCATTAAGCTCCATGCTGAACTTGGCTTTTTCCAAGTTCAACGTGGAGAAGGCAGCAAGTGCTTCAGCGTGTTCCTTTGAATCCACGCTGAACTTGGCTTTTCCCAAGTTCAGCGTGGAGAAGGCAGCAAGTTCTTCCTTGGAAGTTCTCCAATCCACGCTGAACTTGGCAGGAACCAAGTTCAACGTGGAGGATGCCGAGTTTTCTGGAGAAGAAATGTGTACTATTATATATTGTTGGAAATCCCTGGAAGTTAGCTTTCAAATGCCGCTAGAATCACGTCAATTGGATTTCTGTAGCTCAAGTTATTCTAGTTTGAGTGCAAGGAGGTCAGGATTGACAACATCATTCGCTTTCTCCCTTTTCTGCTACAAAACTCCGTCAAATCCCTCTGGATGCTACCTAAAATAAATAGAATTGTGTGCAACTCAAAGTAGCATCCGTAGTTGCTAAAAGCTATTTAAATTTTGATTTAACTTAGCAATTCAAGTGCAAATTCACTAGGAAAAGATAGAGAAGATGCTCACGCATCACAACACCAAACTTGAATTTTTGCTTGTCCTCAAGCAACCAAAATAAGTACATGATTAAGATGTGAATTTGCATGAGAAGTGAGAGTTTAGTCATGCTCAAGCCTATTCTTAAAAATGGGATTTATTCATTGTAGCTCTGAACAGTTTTGGTATCTCATTCTCCTTTGGATCAGAGGAATGTCATTGTCATTCGGAATTTGGAATCCGGATCATATTAAGAATTCTCTGATCTTTATATTCCAGTTTAATCCTTGAACACAGCAGAATTTACTCTAATTCTCTTTTCTTTGGTGCTTTGCACCTTGAGCCTAGCCGTGACTTTAAATATTTTGTCTCAAGCTTTACTTGACACAGAAACACCACAAGCACTTGACTGGGGAACTCTTTCTCTTCTCTTTTTTTTTGAGCTATTTTTTTTCAGTTACTCCCAGACAGTGGTGCTCAAAGCCTTTGGCGTACTCTGTGAATGCATTTGGTCACGATTCTAAATACTCTGTCTCAAAGGTTACTTGAAAAAAATACCACAAGCATATAACTCGGAAAACAACTCTCTGAGCTTTTGATTATTTCAGACTCCCGAGTCATTGATGCTCAGAGCCTTGGACCTTGCTTTTATGCTTATTTTGCTGTCTCTTTTTCTTCAAGGATTAAATTTTTGTTTATTTCAGAGATGTCATAATAATTCTATGAATCCCTGTTCCTCATACATCAACATCCCTTGATTTAAATTCAAATATGCTCTGTTCATGTCATTCATTCAGAATTACAAATAACACCACCACATTTAAGTAAATATGATAAATCTTAGATATAAACTCACTCTTTTCATGCATTACATTACTTCTTTCTTTTCTTTTGATTTTCAAGCTTAGTGAGCAATACATGAGACACGCTCTTTTTTTTTCTTTTAGCATAAAAAAAACGAAAATAAATTAATGAAATAGGTAATAAGTTAACTAGACATAGGAATTGAAATAACCACTGATCATGCAATAACAAAATAAATAGAAAACAGGAACCTAATCATAAAAATAATAGTAAAATGATAATGAGGATGAAAAGGAACTGAGCCACCTCAATCTCCCTGATGGGGATCTCTCTCCTCGGGCTGAGCTCCGTAAGGTCCTCTCAGACGGCTGTAATCCTGCCTCAGCTGCTGAATCTCCTGCCGCTGAGAGCGTTGATCCGCTCTAATCTCATCAAGGGATGTACAGAGATGCTCCCATCGGCTACTCTGTATGGCTCTCATCTCATCAACAGATGCCATGTACTGCTGCCAGCGGTTGTCATTGGCGACCCTCATCTGCTCCATGGAGGATGCAAGCTGTTGCCAATACTCCTGTAGTGGCTGATCTTGTCCCTGAGGCAGCTCTTCTTCATCTCCTTCCTCAGCCTGTTCTGTGGGGTGCCTCCGATGTTCCCTTGTCTGTTCCAACTATTTTTTTGTGATGGGCTTTTCGGTTGGGATAGGGAAGTCATTCTTTATCTTCACTCTAGTAGCATCACAGAGGCGGAAGATGAGATGTGGGAAGCCCAATCTAGCATTGTCCTTGGTGTTGGTGACGATGTGGTAGAATTGATCAGTAATAACGTTTGCCACCTCCACTAGCTTTCCCAACAGAATACAGTGGATCGTGACTGCTCGGTCCGTAGTACACTCAGACCGGTTGCTCGTGGGCATGATGGACCGGTGAATGAAATGGTGCCATCCTCTAGCCAAAGGTGTCAAATCACCTACTCTAATATGCCTAGATTTCCCTTCTGACTAGTTTATCCATTGCGCACCTGGAATGCAAATGTCAGCGATTACTTGTCCCAGCCGCTGATCTCTGTACATCCTCTCACTGTAGGAATGAAATGATTGTTCGGTCTCTGGTATCTGGAGGGTCTGTCTGATAGTCTCTGGGCTGAAGTTAATGGTTTTTCCCCTAAAAAAAGTTTTGTGGTCCCTTTCATTTATGCCAGACACATTCTTGTAGGTGATCCACATGTTTCCATAGAATTCTTGAACCATCAACTGTCCCACCTGTGTGTGTGGATTGCACAGAACTTCCCATCCTCTTCTCTGAATCTGATGTGTAATTTCTGGTAAAACCGGCCTCTTGCCAGTGATATCAAAAAAATGTTCTTCATGTAACTTAGATTTGAAGCGCCTTGAGTCATAAGAACCGGTTGCTGGTTCCTTTCCCTTTCTCTTTTTGGACGGTTGGATGGTCTTAGGTGCCATAAGGATAAATCAAATAAAATAGCGGAGCGACAACACCAAACTTAAAAATATTGCTCGTCCTCGAGCAAACTAAAGAAATACAGGGGGTAGAAGAAAGAGATACAGAAATTTAAATAGCAGAAAATAAAATACAATGTTAAAAATATTCTTCTGGTTTTTTTTTTTAAAACGAAGGTACACAGAACAGAAAAATAAATTAAAAAAAGAAAGAAGAGGGGAATAGAGGGGGGAACATGGGACAGAGGGAGGTGGACGTGGGTGGTATGGTTTTGGGTAGAACAAGGATTTAGGTTGTGTGATGGGGGAGAAGGGTTCGGGAAGGCTACAGGGGAGAGGGGAAAACTGCGTGTATAAGTGCCTGTGTGTGGGGAATGGCGGATGTATGGAAGCAGTAGTGTGGGGGCTTTATATAGTAGTGGAGGGTTGGGAAAGGGATGGTTGAGTGAGAATGAGGTGCTGGGCCTAGTTACGATAAGAGAGGGGGGATGGGGAATTGAATGGGGCAGGGGTTGGGATATTCCCACGCTGAACTTGGAGAAGGCCAAGTTCAACATGGGAATAGCAGTGGCAACTCTCACTTGGTACCTGTTTTCCACGCTGAACTTGGAATTTTCAAAGTTCAGCGTGGGTCTTGGCTCCTGGCACGCTAATTGACGTCGTTCTCCACGCTGAACTTGGAAAATCCCAAGTTCAGTGTGGAACTGGCAGAGACACCTTTCCAAATTACACGCACATGCCATGTTGAACTTGGAAAATCCCAAGTTTAGCGTGGAATTGGCAGACTCAACCTTCTCCAGAGTGTTCCAAAATTTTTTCTAAGTGTTCGGTTCCTGTTTTAAAAATTCTACATGATTAAAACACAAGTAAAACAAAGGAAAACAGTAAAAATTCAATAAAAATTAAACAAATAATATAATCAACTCAATGGAAAAATAACCAAGGATACGAAATCATCGGGTTGCCTCCTGACAAGTGCTTCTTTAACGTCACTAGCTTGACTGTCAGTTCTGATAATTCAGCAGATGAGCGGACTTTTGGCGATCAATCACGCCTCCAAGATAGTGCTTCAACCTCTGGCCATTCACTGTAAATTTTCTGTCAGAATTCTCTTCCTATATTTTCACATGGCCATATGGTGAAGCTCTGGTAACCACAAACGGTCCTGACCACCGGGATTTCAGCTTCCCGGGAAAGAGTTTGAGCCTTGAATTATATAGAAGCACTCTCTATCCTGGCTCAAAGACTCTGATGGTAATCTTCTTGTCATGCAGTAACTTGGTTTTCTCCTTATAGAGCTTGGCATTCTCATAGGCTGAATATATGAATTTATCAAGCTCATTCAACTGAAGCATTCGCTTAATTCCTGCAACTTCTGAATCAAGATTCAGATACCTGATTGCCCAGTAAGCTTTATGCTCTAGCTCAACTGGCAAGTAACATGCTTTGCCATAGAACAACTGATAAGGGGACATGCCAATAGGAGTCTTGTAAGCCGTCCGGTATGCCAATAGAGCATCATCAAGCTTCCTAGACCAGTCCTTTCTTGAAACACTGACGGTCTTTTCTAGAATCCGCTTGAGTTCCCTGTTGGAGACTTCAACCTGTCCACTTGTCTGATGGTGATAGGGGGTTGCCACTTTATGACGGACTCTATATCTCTGCAGAAGTGAGTCCAGCTGTCTATTACCGAAATGACTTCTACCATCACTAATGAGTGTCCTTGGGACACCAAACCGGCTAAAAATATATCTCTAAAGAAAGCTCATCACCACCTTGGCATCATTGGTGGGTAGAGCCATGGCTTCCACCCACTTGGACACATAATCAACTACCACTAGAATATAGTTGTTTGAATGTGAGGGTGGAAAAGGTCCCATGAAATCAATACCCCAAACATCAAATAACTCAACCTCAAGAATCCCCTGCTGTGGAATCTCATGGTTGGCAGGAATATTCGTGGCTTTTTCACATCTGTCACAGTGCTTCACAAATTCTCTGGAGTACCTGAAGAGAGTCGGCCAGTAAAACCAGCTCTGAAGGACTTTTGTACCTGTCCTTTCGCCACCGAAGTGGCCTCCATAATCGGAACCATGATAGTGCCAAAGAATCTGCTATTTCTCCTCATTTAGGACACATCTCCGGATTATACCATCTGAACACCTTTCAAAAAGGTATGGTTCCTCCCAAATGTAGTACTTTGCATCAGTCAATAGCTTCTTTACTTGTTGCCTACTGTACTTCTTTGGAATAAAATTCATGGCCTTGTAATTTGCAATATGTGCAAACCATGGGGCCTGCTGAATGAGAAATAATTGTTCATCCGAAAATGTATCAGTCATAGCTGTGGATGGTTGTACTCCTTTTCGAGGCTCTATTCTGGAAAGATGGTCGGCTACTTGATTTTCTGGCCCTTTTCTGTCCTTTATTTCAATGTCAAACTTCTGGAGGAGCAACACCCATCTAATTAATCTTGGTTTATAGTCCTGTTTGGTTAGAAGGTACTTCAAAGCAGCATGATCAGTATAAACAATAACCTTAGAACTAATTAGATATGACCTAAACTTATCAACATCATACACAATAGCTAATAGTTCTTTCTCTGTAGTTGTGTAATTCTTTTGAGCATCATTTAACACACGACTAGCATAGTAAATGACATGTACAAGCTTGCCATGCCTCTATCCTAAAACAGCTCCTATAGAAAAATCACTAGCATCACACATCAATTCAAATGGTAAATCCCAGTCAGGGGGAGCTATAATGGGAGCAGAAGTAAGGTTTGCTTTCAGAGTTTTAAAAGCATGCAGGCAGTCAGCATCAAACACAAAAGGAACATCAACAACCAATAGGTTGCTTAGTGGCTTAGCAATTTTTGAAAAATCCTTTATAAATCTTCTATAAAATCCTGCATGACCCAAGAAACTCCTGACTGCTCCCTGAAATCATCCAAACAATTGCATCAAAGTCTTGCAAAATTTCATGAGAAATCTTTCATTCATAGCATTTAAGTAATATAACTAAAACTCATGGAATTTGCATCAAAATCATATTGTTTGGATGGTTCATTGCTTTGTTCTTCATTTAACCATTTTTGGTTACTTTAAGCTCAAGAAAATGCATAAAACAACTAAAACTAACAGAAAAATGCTAGTGAAACTAGCCTATGATGCCTTGGCATCACCTTAACATTGGTTGGTGGTGGTAATTTTTTAATTACCTCCACCTTTGCTCTATCAACCTCAATCCCCTTACTTGAAATTCGGTGTCCAAGAACAATACCTTCTGTAACCATAAAATGACATTTTTCCCAATGTAAAACAAGGTTTGATTCTTGACACCATTTCAAGACCAGAGATAAATGCTTAAGGCATGATTCAAAAGAATTATCAAAGACAGAAAAGTCATCCATAAATACCTCAATAAACTTTTCAACCATATTAGAAAAAATTGAAAGCATACACCTTTGAAATGTTGCTGGAGCATTACAAAGTTTTAATGGCATTCTCCTGTAAGCAAAAACTCCAAAAGGACATGTGAATGCTGTCTTTTCTTGATCTTGAGGGTCCACTGCAATTTGATTATATCCAGAATATCCATCTAGAAAATAATAAAAAGCATGACCAGCTAACCTCTCAAGCATCTGATCAATGAAATGCAGGGGGAAGTGATCCTTCCTTGTAGTAGTGTTGAGCCTCCTGTAGTCTATGCGCATTCTCCATCCTGTGACTGTTCTTGTAGGAATAGGCTCATTCTTTTCATTCTTGACCACTGTCATTCCTCCTTTCTTGGGAACTACCTACACAGGACTTACCCAAGGACTATCAGAAATAGGGTAAATAATACATTCTTCCCATAATTTCATTAACTCTTTTTGGACCACCTCTTTCATGGTTGGATTGAGTCTCCTTTGTGGTTGCACAACTGGTTTAGCATCATCTTCAAGAAGGATCTTGTGCATGCACTTGGTTGGACTAATCCCCTTTAAATCACTAATGGTCCACCCAAGAGCTGTTTTATGGCTCCTGAGTACTAAAATAAGCGCCTCTTCCTCTTCAGGCTTCAGGGAAGAGCTAATAATCACTGGATATGAATTATTTTCACCCAAGAACACATATTTCAGAGAAGGGGGCAAAGGTTTGAGCTCAAGCTTGGAGACTTCCTCCTCCTTTATTGGCGTGTTCATCAGCTCCTTTTGAGGTGGTGAATCATCAACTTCAATTAATTCATACTCAGCAATAGGATCTAGAACATCATCAAGTAACTCATCTTTCAGTACTTCTTGAACAAGTGGTTCAACAACATCAATTCTCAAACACCCTTCAGAGTCATTAGGGTGCTTGAGAGCTTCAAAAATATTAAGGACCACCTGTTCTTCATTGACCCTCAGGATTAATTCACCCTTTTGTACATCAATCAGAGCTCTACCTGTAGCTAAAAAGGGTCTACCAAGAATAATAGAGGATTTTACATCCTCTTCCATGTCTAAAATAACAAAATCAGTAGGAAAAATAAATGGTCCTACTTTCACAAGTAAATCCTCAACAACACCCACAGGTAATTTAATAGAAAGATCAGCAAGTTGAAGAGAAATACGAATGGGTTTTACCTCCTCAATTTGAAGCTTTTTCATCACTAAAAGTGGCATTAGATTGATGCTAGCTCCAAGATCATATAAAGCTCTCTGAATGGTGACATCTCCAATGGTGCAAGGAATCACAAAGCTTCCTGGATCCTGCATCTTTTCAGGAATGTTATGTTGAATAATAGCACTGCATTCCTTGGTTAACACCACCATTTCTTGTTCCCTCCAATTCCTCTTGTTAGTCAATTCATTCATAAATTTAGCATAAAGAGGCATTTGCTCAAGAGCCTCTAAAAAAGGAATGTTGATCTGCAGCTTCTTGAAGACTTCTAAGAATTTAGAAAATTGCTTGTCTTTGGAAGCCTTCTGAAGCCTCTTAGGATATGGCATTTTTAGCTTGTATTCAGGATCCTTTGGCAATGTAGGATAAGTGTCAAGAGAGTCAGGGAATGGGATATCTGCACGCTTTAGAGGGTTGTACTCTACTTCTTCCTTCTTCTCCTCTGGAGCTTCTTTTTCAACTAGCTCCTCATTGACCTTGGTCTCAGAACTGGCTACTTTACCACTCCTCAATTGAATAGCCTTGCAATCTTCTCTTGGGTTCACCACTGTATCACCAGAAAATGTATTTGAAGACTTCTCAGGCATTTGCTTGCTCAATTGGCCCATTTGCACCTCCAAGTTTCTAATGAAAGCTCTGGTTTCCTGCATAAAACTTCTCATTATCTCCCAATTAGAATCTTCTTGGGATTTATAATTTGCCTGCTGAGGTAGTTGTTGTTGATGAGACTGAAATTGGTGGTTTTTGTGATTGTTCTGTTGTAAATTGCCCTGAGAATTATTGTTGAAATTCTGAGATCTCTGAGGTTGGTCTCTCCACCCAAAATTTGGGTGATTTCTCCATCCTTGATTATACGTCTTAGAGTACAGATCATTGTTGGGATTTTCAGGACCACTTCCCATGTAATTGACCTGTTCAGAAGAGGGTTGAGCATAATCATAATTATTATTTTGCACAAAATTACCTGTCATGTCATAAGGGACCTCTTGAGGTGCAGTCTGAGCATTGACAGCTGAAACTTGCATTCCACTCATCTGTTGAGTAAGTAGACTTATTTGCTGAGACATAAGCTTGTTCTGAGCGAGAAGAGCATTAACAACTTCCACTTCCAACACGCCTCTCTTCTGAGATGTCTCAGAGTGCATAGGATTCCTGTTAGAGGAATATAAGTATTGGTTGTTAGCAACCAACTCAATAAGCTCAATAGTCTCCTCTGGTGTCTTCTTCATGTGCAAAGAACCACCTGCAGAATTATCCAAGCGCATCTTGGACATTTCACATAAGCCCTCATAAAAGATATCCAGCTGAGTCCATCTAGAGAACATGTCCAGAGGGCATTGCCTATTAGTAGCTTGAATCTTTCCCAAGCTTCATAAAGGGGCTCACCCTCTTTCTGTCTAAAAGTCTGAACCTCCACCCTTAGCTTAGTAAGCTTTTGAGGTGGAAAAAATTTTGTCAGAAATCCAGTGACAACCTTGTCCCAAGTATCCAGACTCTCCTTGGGTTGAGAATCTAACCACAGTTTTGCTCTATCCCTCACAGCAAATGTAAAGAGCATGAGTTTGTACACCTTAGAATTCACTCCATTGGTCTTCACAGTATCACAAATCTACAAAAAATCAGAGATAAATTAATTTGGGTCTTCATGAGGAAGTCCATGATACTGACAATTTTGTTGTACAAGAGTGACAAGCTGAGGCTTCAGTTCAAAATTATTTACAGCTATAGGAGGCACCACAATACTTTTTCCATAAAGATCTGCATTGGGAGCAGTGTAAGAGCCAAGCACTCTTCTAGGTTGCTCATTCCCAACTGAATTTGCCACATTGGCATTGACAGCATTATTATTATGATCCTTAGTGGACTCTGTAGCCTTGTAAAGTCTTGCTTGTTGCAAATGCCACCTCAAAGTCCTTTCAGGTTCAGGATCAAAGTCTAACAGAGGTTCCGTGTCCCTGTTCCTGCTCATAAAGAGTCAGAAGACAAGAAAAGATAGAACTCTCTATGTCAGAGTATAGAGAATTCCCAGTGAGGTAACCTGTGTAAACAAATAAAATAAAAATCATAAATAAAATAAATAAGTAAATTTGAAAAATTGTAGGTAGAATTAGGACAGAAAAATTCGGAATTAACAAGAAAAATAAACATGAAAAATTGAAATAAAAATAACTGGGGAACACCAAACTTAATTTCAGAAATTAAGGAAAAATATTAGTACTAATTTACTTATATATATATTAACTAAATAATAAAGGGAAAGAAAAAGAAAATGAAGCAGGGGAGGGGGGAAGCTAATGAAAAAAAAGAGGAAAATATTAGTGCTAATTTAATTGTATATATATATATATATTTTTGTTTTCGAAAATAATAAAGCAACAATTATGTAAATAAAAACTAAAATGCCCAATCTAAGCAATCAAACAACTAGTAGTTGTTAATGACTATCAATCCCCGGCAACGGTGCCAAAAACTTGGTGCAGAATTTCTAACCACAAACTAATCGACAAGTACACCGGGTCGTACCAAGTAATACCTCAGGTGAGTGAGGGTCGATCCCACGAGGATTGATTGATCAAGAAACAATGGTTAAGTTAATTATTAGTTAGGCAAACAGAAAATGGTGTTTAAGAGTTCAAAAGCATTAAACAGTAAATTCAGTAAATTAGAAAGCAAGCAATAAATGAGTTGTGAATAATATATGGAGAAACAGTTAAGGCTTCAGAGATATCTATTTTCTGGATTGACTTTTCTTACTAACTATTTTAATCATGTATGATTCAATTCATTGCAAACTATATATGACTAAGCCCTAATTCCTTAGACCTTCTTAGTCTACTCTAACTTTCATCAACCGCCAATTCCTTGGTCACTAAATTCCAATTAGAGGATGAAGTTCAATTCTAGTTTATGTGCCACAAAAATCCTAATTACCCAAATATAAGAGGATTATATGTCACGTATCCCGTTAAGTCCAGATAATTAAAATTTAGGAGAAATTGTTTTCAAGCTGTTGTTCAAGTAAAGAGCTTTTCCAAGTTATACAAGAACTCAATTAGAAAAAGGGTCATACTTCCGTTCCACCCAAATTCATAAAATAAAGAACGAAAACAATTCTTGAAATATAAATCAGTACATGAATTAAAATAGAAAAATAATAGTATCAATCCATACAATAGACAGAGCTCCTAACCTTAACAATGGAGATTTAGTTGCTCATGGTTCAGAGAGAAAATAAGGATTCTGAAAAACAATAAAGTGCGGAATGAGGTAGAAGAGAGGAGAAGCCCGAAGGGCTGATTCTTTTCCCTTTTATATCTAATCCTAATTAATGTAAAATATATTTTCTAAAACTAAAATAATATCTTTTCCTAATTTTAAATAAAATAAAAGTTGAATCAAAATTAATTTAATTGATCCGTGCGGGGCTTGAAGAGTGTGGGGACCATTGGATTCATTAAGCTCCACGCTGAACTTGGATTTTTCCAAGTTCAATGTGGAGAAGGTAGCAAGTGCTTCAGTGTGTTCCTTTGAATCCACGCTGAACTTGGCTTTTTCCAAGTTCAGTGTGGAGAAGGCAGCAAGTTCTTCCTTGGAAGTTCTCCAATCCACGCTGAACTTGGCAGAAACCAAGTTCAATGTGGGGGATGCAGAGGTTTCTGGAAAAGAAATGTGCACTATTATATATTGTTGGAAAGCTCTGGAAGTTAAATTTCTAATGCCGCTGGAATCACGTCAATTGGACCTCTGTAGCTCAAGTTATTCCAGTTTGAATGCAAGGAGGTTAGGATTGACAGCATCATTCACTTTCTCCCTTTTCTGCTACAAAACTCCGTGAAATCCCTCCAGATGCTACCTGAAATAAATAGAATTGTGTGCAACTCAAAGTAGCATCCATAGTGGCTAAAAGCTATTTAAATTTTGATTTAACTTCGTAATTCAAGTGCAAATTCACTAGGAAAAGATAGAGAAGATGCTCACGCATCACTCCTCCCATCTTTGATTTTCCCATCCTTGATGCAAGCCTTCATTGTAATCTCCACTTCCTACAACATAATTGTAACCAAACTCATAGCCAAAGGGGTGAGAATTCATAGTAACAAGAGAAATAAAAACAAAAAATAATAAGAAATAATGAAAACAAACTCCTAAACTCGAAGAAACTAACAAAGAATTGAAAAGGCAAAAATATTAACAATATTCACAATAACTAATAATACGGCGCCAAAATATTTGACAGACGGAAATTGTCGGTAAAGATTTTCAAAAAAATGTCGCGTTGCAAGTATAGTTCTAAACCGACAATTAAACCTCAATCAATATTTAAATTATTTGTCACTTAAGCAAACCCAATAAAATTAACCGATGTATTTAAATCTCGGGTCATCTCTCAAGGAATTGTAGGGAAGTGTACTTATAATTGGTTATGGAAAAGTATTTTTGGGATTTTTGTGATAAGAGACAAGTAATGTAAATAACAAGGAAATAAATTAACAATTGAGAAAAGTCCTAGCAAGGATTGAGAATTGGAATTTCTATCCTCATTATCATTATTAATTGTTATGGTAATTGCCTTTTGCTTTCACTTAGTTAACCTCTAACAATGAAGGAAAGTCAAGTGAGCAAAATCAACTTAAGTTCACAAGTCCTAATCAAATATTAGATTTAGTGAAGTCTAAGCCAACTAGCAATTTTCAATCACCAATCAACAAAAGAATTTTGATAACTCAAGAGTCTCTAATTGATCAATCCAAGTTAAGAACATAAAAATCTAATTTAAAATCCAACCAAGCATTTTATCAAACACTTAGAAGGCATAAAATAAAAACAGAGAAAGCTAACAAGAAATAGCAAAATCTAAGACTAACCAAAGCAAGGAAATAACAATAACAACGCAATTGAACAATAAGAAACGTGAAGCATAAATTGCATTAATGAAAGTTGAGAGTAACACATGAGTTCATAAACTAAATTATTAAAATAAAGGAATCAATAAGAGAAGTAGATAACTAAAGTACTAGAACAAATAAGAGTAGAAGAAAACTAAATTAAAGCAAGGTAGAATTCTGAAATTGAGAAGAAAAAGACTAAAAATCCTAAAACCTAGAGAGAGGAGAGAGCCTCTCTCTCTAGAAAACTACATATAAACCTAAAATTCTATGAATGTAGTGTGAATGATGTATTGAATGATTGATTCCCCCCCTCTAGCTTCACTCTGTAGCTACTAATCTGTGTTTTCGGGCTAGAAACTGGGTCCAAATCAGCACAGAAATCGCCCCCAGCGTTTTCTGTAAATTGCAGCACGTGACGCTTTGTCACGCGTACGCGTCGCTGGAATTCTCACTGGCCACGCGTAGGCATCAACCACGCGTGTGCGTCATTTGGACATTGGCTCAGTCACGCATACGCGTTGTCCACGCGTGCGCGTCGCTACCAGATCCTCAAAACTTCAATTTCTTGTGTTCCTTCCACTTTTGCATGCTTCTTTTCCATCCTCTAAGCCATTCCTGCCCTGGAAAACCTGAAATCACTTAACACACATATCACGACATCGAATGGTAATAAGAGAGGATTAAAATTAGCAATTTTAAGGTCAAAGAAGCACGTTTTCAATCATAGCACAAAATTAGGAAGGAAAATGTAAAACATGTGAATTATATGAATACGTGTGAGAATAATGGGTAAAATCCGCTCAATTCAATACAAAATAAACCGTAAAATAGTAGTTTATCATGCGTCACAGCCAAAATGCTTCCTCTAGGATTCGAACTTGGAACCACACGCTACTCCTTGCAAGGGAATTCAAGAATAAATAGCTAAAATGCTTCCTCCAGGTCGCAAACAAGGCGCTACATGGAAAGCTCAGTTGGATTTTCCAACTGAGCATCAACCCTCCCCAAGCCTCCACAATTTGACACGGTCATGACACCAAGGCCCAGCAAGTTTGGCGCACCAAGCTTGCCATGCGCACAACAAGAACACGGCCTAGAGCTAAGTTGGATTTTCCAACTGAGCTCTAGTGCAATTGACACTCAACCAAGGGCATGACTTTGTGATATAAACTTGAGTTACATTTCATGAGACTTGACAAATGAAAAAGGTCCAAAATGAAAGAAAAAAATGCAAAAGAAAGAAGCAAAAAGAAATACACAAGGCTGGGCACCAATGGCTGCAAATTTGGATAAATGCCTGTGATGTTCTTGTACAAAGATAAGCTTGGATAACTAGGTTCTAAGGGGTGCTTCATCACCCGGCAACTTGGGTTAACTAACCCGGGATTGCCAACCGAAAGTCCACCATCAAGAGCTACTTTGAGATAAAGCATTTAGTAACCCAAAGAGGTGCTGGGCATCAATTTCCAAAGAATAAATAGAGATGAACAAAACAAGCTAAATGCCTGTGACGTGTGTGTGCTAAGGAGAGGCTTGAGCAAGTAAGCCCATAGGGGTGTTTCAACACCTAGCATCTTGAACCAACTGGGGCGGGAATGTTGGCTGAAAGCTTACTCTAAAAAGCTGCCTTACCACATAGCATTAAGCCTCAGCCAAGAAAGAAAAAAAATCCCAAGCGATAACAAGTCTCATTTTTTGTGTAATTCAAGTAAGGATCCAAAGGAATGTTGATGTCTCAGCCCCAGATAAAAATCCCTAAGATACCATGCATAAAAACCCCGTTTACCAGTATTCAATGTCTTCTAATAAAAGGCTTATACACTTCTCTGCTTCTAGTAATTTTCCTTATGTTTTACTGCTTGCTTGGGGACAAGCAAGGTTTAAGTTTGGTGTTGTGATGACAAGTCATCTTAGCCTAGTTTCACTAGCCTTTTTCTTTGTTTTTATTAGGTTTTATGCACTTTCTTGCATTCTAAGAAAGTAATTTGGATTAAAAATGCATGACAAGATGAGGAAGCCTTTGTGTCAAGTAAAATTTCAATAGAAAAGGAGGTTGTGGAGGCGTTTGAACATGTGGCTTCATATTCACAGAAGCTAATTGAGGTGATAGAGGAACCTGAAACTTCACTCCCAAAGGAATTAGTGGAAAATCATGAAGAAGAAATGGAGAAAGATACTCAAGAGAAGTCACACTCAACTGAAGCAGAGAAGTGCAAAGAGGAAAAGCCCATGGAACCTCCAATGCAAGAAGCTCTTAATGAAGAAATCACTCCAACAACCACACAACCACCAAAACTTGGACTCAAGGAAGTGAAGGCAATTAACAAAAGCATCGATAAGAGGATTGTGACCAAGCTACAAAGGACAACATTCAAGAAAAGGTCAACTGCAAACAATCCTTCCCCTGAACTAGCAAGCAAGCTCAATCAAGCTATGTACAAAAGGAGGCTTGCTGAGAAGAGACACAAGCGTGCTCAAGAGAGAAAAAGCGTGTCAAAAATCAAGGAAGAATGGAAGCTAAGTTGGAAAAGTTAACTGAGCACTAAAGAAAGCAAGGAAATGGCATAAAGCTCAGTTAACTAAGTGAGCTTTATCGGGGGCTCTCAAAAATTAATTCAAAGTAAAAATCCCATAAATGAAGCCACCAAGACTTGAACCTTGCACCTGAGGGATGACAAGAAGGCGCTACTCCATGGAGGCAAAGGCGCTCAATTGCTTTACTTAATGGAGCGCTACATTATATTGCTAGGCATAAGGAAAATCATGAAAAATAAGCCAAAATGCTTCCTCTAGGATTCGAACTTGGAACCACACGCTACTCCTTGCAAGGGAATTCAAGAATAAATAGCTAAAATGCTTCCTCCAGGATTTGAACTTGGGAATTCTTGGAAACACAAGGGAGGAACACCCACTCAACCAAGGAAATTAGCTCCAAGACTTCCTCCACCAAGTTTTGAACCTGGGACCTTGAAGTCGCAAACAAGGCGCTACATGGAAAGCTCAGTTGGATTTTCCAACTGAGCATCAACCCTCCCCAAGCCTCCACAATTTGACACGGTCATGACACCAAGGCCCAGCAATTTTGGCGCACCAAGCTTGCCATGCGCACAACAAGAACACGGCCTAGAGCTAAGTTGGATTTTCCAACTGAGCTCTAGTGCAATTGACACTCAACCAAGGAAGCCTTGCGCACCACAAACAACATGGGCAGCATGCTTGAAAGCTAAGTTGGATTTTCCAACTGAGCTTTCCCCTGGGAGATGCAACTTGGGCTGAAAATGAAATTAAAACTCCAATTTAATTCATTTCTTCACCAAATCAAAAGCCCATCCAAATTCCAAAATCCAAGAATAGAAAGTGTATAAATAAGAGTTAGTTTGATGTAATGGGAGAGCTACTTTTTACTTTGAATTTTTCCTTTTAATTGTCATTTTTATTTTTGAGCTTTTACTTTGAATTTCCAGGGAGAATTGAGAAGGGGAATTGATCTCTCTTCTTCTTGGTTCTTGCTTGAGCACTCTTTTATTTTCTTGCTTTGGATCTTGGGTGAAGAATTGAAGAACTTCTGTTTCAATCTCACCTTGAGATCTCTTGTTTACTTCTTCTGCATAATTGAATTTCATTTGCTATTTACTGCGTATTCTTCTACACTTCTGCAATTTACTTTTCTTTACTTCTTTTGCAATTGTTCTTGTTGGATCAAGGAAGGATTTGAGATCTAGACTTGTTATCTAGTCTCTTCCACCCTGAGATCTTCAACCTCTTTTACATTGCTGCAATTTAAGCACTGCCTTTCTGTCTTTACAATTCTCAAAGCATTTTTACGTTTCTGTTTGAGATCCAGTCTAATTCAATTCATCTTCTGCTTTGCTGTTTGATGCAATTTACTTTTGCTTGTTTAAATTCTGCAATCCCAATTCCCAATTCCTTTTACAATTCAAGCAATTTACATTTCTTGCACTTTAAGCTTCAGTTATTTACATTTCTTGCAATCTAAGTTTCTGCAATTTATATTACTTGCACTTTAAGATTCAACACATTTACTTTCCTGTTCTTTAATTTACTGCAATTTCCCCTTCCCCTTTACATTTCAAGCAATTTAGTTTCTGCAAATCACAAATCACTCAACCAAATCTTGATTCGCTTGACTAAATCAACCACTAAACAAAAATTGCTCAATCCTTCAATCCCTGTGGGATCGACCTCACTCATGTGAGTTATTATTACTTGATGCGACCCGGTACACTTGCCGGTGAGTTTTGTGTTGGATCGTTTTCCACACATCA
>NC_029785.2:91415638-91420311 GCF_000816755.2 Arachis ipaensis
TCTCTCTTCTTCTTGGTTCTTGCTTGAGCACTCTTTTATTTTCTTGCTTTGGATCTTGGGTGAAGAATTGAAGAACTTCTGTTTCAATCTCACCTTGAGATTTCTTGTTTACTTCTTCTGCATAATTGAATTTCATTTGCTATTTACTGCGTCTTCTTCTACACTTCTGCAATTTACTTTTCTTTACTTCTTTTGCAATTGTTCTTGTTGGATCAAGGAAGGATTTGAGATCTAGACTGTCTCTTCCATCTCTTCCACCCTGAGATCTTCAACCTCTTTTACATTGCTGCAATTTAAGCACTGCCTTTCTGTCTTTACAATTCTCAAACGTTTCTGTTGTTTCTGTTTGAGATCCAGTCTAATTCAATTCATCTTCTGCTTTGCTGTTTGATGCAATTTACTTTTGCTTGTTTAAATTCTACAATCCCAATTCCCAATTCCTTTTATCATTTAAGCAATTTACATTTCTTGCACTTTAAGCTTCAGTTATTTACATTTCTTGCAATCTAAGTTTCTGCAATTTATATTACTTGCACTTTAAGATTCAGCACATTTACTTTCCTGTTCTTTAATTTACTGCAATTTCCCCTTCCCCTTTACATTTCAAGCAATTTAGTTTCTGCCAATTGCAAACAACTCAACCAAATCTTGATTCGCTTGACTAAATAAACCACTAAACTAAAATTGCTCAATCCTTCAATCCCTGTGGGATCGACCTCACTCATGTGAGTTATTATTACTTGATGCGACCCGGTACACTTGCCGGTTAGATTTGTGTGTTTTGGGAGAAATTTATTTTTCACCAAAATATCTCATCAACCTCCAGAGTTTCTTACCACCGTTTCGGGCACCGAATGTCATCACCGGAGCTGTAGCTGCTCCATTCTTTAGATTTTTCTCTGAATACAGTAGGTTGTCTTACTCAGAAACCTTTATAGTCACCGTTTTGTTATATATTACTAAGGTTTTCACGACATTAAATGTCTCAGGGTTGAGTCACTATTGTTATATGGTGCTTCTATGGCTAACACCGTTATGGAAAATGGTCGTTTTGATGTCGTTGATTTCAGGCAAAGAGAAAAGGGTTTTTCATACCCGTTTGGCTTTGTGGTTTTTGACTGTTCTAGGTAGGGGGCTTGCTTTTAAAATTAGATGTTTTAATTTTAGAATGCCTAAAAAGCTTATTGAATAATTGCAAATAATTCACCAGAGTCTAGTATTACTAATTGATGTGAACTTGTTGAATTGTAGTTGTGAATGGTGTTTAATTAGTGTTGTTTGTTAAACTAAGATATGAATTATGTTTGGATTGATGCTGTGAATGTTGCTGGAAGTTCTAGTCATGTTAATTTCTTAATTTGATTGACGATTTGAGATTTGCTTGATAATAGCGAGTACTGTTGCAATGATTTGGGAATTGTTGAGAGAATGAAGGAGCCCGTAAGGGTGTTGAATTCGAATGTTAAGGGAGGTCCTGTCCAAATTTTTATAAAGATATACAAAAAGGTGATTTTGATTTGGAAATCCGACTTATAAGCTTATTTTAAGAAATGTTTTTATTTTGAGAAAAGAATAGGTTTACATGTTTACACATATCAAGAAAATGGTTTAATATTGAAAGGTATGATTTATATTTCTAAAGTAAGGAATGACTTGGGTTAAAATTGTCAGAAAGAGTTTGAGAAAGTGTTGGTTGATTTATTGATAAGAAATGAAGAGTTAAAAATAATTTGATATTGAAACTAATTAGCTTTTAGATTTATAAATGCTTTGATAATGGATATGGTTTGTTGGATTTATCAATGATTTTTAAGAATTGAAAATGGTTTGGTAGAGACCCTGGAAGGGTGGCAAAGCCCAAATTTTAGAGGAAATGCTGCAGAAATTTTTATAACACTTTGAGGCTTTGCTTAAAGCATTATTCAAAGGAAAACTTAATTTAAGCCTTATTCTATTTTGTTTTCAGTTTTTCAAGAAAAGTATTATGTTCTATGTTTACCCTATTGAGAAAAGATTCTTGTTTTAAGTGATAATTTGAGTTCGGTTTATTAAGAAGAGGAACTTTTATTAAATGTTTTGAGGTTATTATAGGTGAATGAATGTATGGTGATACAGAGGTGTGAATAAGAATAAGGTGTTGCAGAGGTATGTATAGTTAAGCAGTAATGCGGAGGTATGAGTATGTAATTGGTGATATGGAGGTATAATGAAAAGAAAGAAAACGAAAAGTCACGAGTGTAATAAATAATTGAAATAGATTATGATTCATGAAAATGAAATGTGAATAGGCCTTGTGCCAAATTGCTAATGCGAAAGGGCCCGCCTAACTGATAGCCTGAGATTGCTAATGCAGGAATGTTTGCCTAACTGATAGCACTATTTCTTACTATGATACACATTAAGATATTATTATGATGAGGCCTAACTGTGATGCCAAGGTGTCTAACTGACTCAGTAAAGAAATCATATTTGGGGTTCGCCTCGAGTAACGTCGGGTTGCGGGTAGACAACCGACGCATGAGTTCATGGCCTGCGCTAGGAATATGCATGCATCATAATGTTTGCGCCTATGCATTTGGTTGTGTTTGATTATATTACTTCTTTGTGATTGTGTTGTGTGTCTTATTGTGACTTGTTTGTGTGTTGAATTGAATCTCTTACTTGTGCTATTGATTTGTGAATGAACTGAGGTGATTAATAACTATTGTTGTGACTAAGAATTAATTAGGTGGCTAAGAGATAGTTGGTATGACAAGTTTTGTGACTGAAATCTATTGAGTTTAGAAATTTAAAGAAAAGTAACTAATTATCTAAAGTAAAATTAAAAAGTATTTTCAAAGGTTTGATAGAAACAGTTTTATTAAGTAAAGTTAACTATTTGCATCTTAATCATTACTTTTACGGCATTCCCATTCCCTACTGAGAACATGTGGTTTGTTCTCACCCCAAAATCTTCCACCCTTTCAGTGACAAAGGTTTGAAGACTCAATTTGAAGCTGCGGGTGATTATTAGTCTTATTTGAGTTAAGTTTATGTGTTGAGTTGCTTTCATAGAATTCCCTCGCCTCTTTCATTTAAGATTTTATTTTATACAGAGGGATAGGAATTGTATTCGAGTTTCATGTTGAATTTATTTGTATAACGCTTATTATTAGTAATAAATATGTGATTACTATTGTTTGGTGATCTTTGATATATGATTTTAGTTAATAGAAACAAAATTTTCTGGTACATCCGATAAAATTGAAACGCGATATTCAACTAAAGGCTCAATATTAAATAGTAAATAGGAAAAACAGCTTAGTAACAGTTCACTTTTGGTACGATCATGACGTGCTAAAGGTTAGGGTGTTACAATAGGGATCCTTCGACATGAGCTCTATTTATCATAGTTCGCTTGAATAACACTATCAATCTATTTTTAGCCTAATATAACAAAATTAATCTAACTTAAACTAATATATTAACTTAAATTTAGGGTTTTGAAAAAAAAGAATAAAAAACAACATGGTGGCAGAAACTTACCCTGAGAGAAAAGCGTGAAAGCATCAGTAATGGCGACGAGGCTCCACGGTGGCAACAACGACTGAAGAAGATTGAACACAATCTTCCCTTGCGCAGCACCCACCCATGACAGCAGAGAAGGGGGATGATGCACCACTCTTTCGTGGTACATTTTATGCTTAACTGAGTGGATTTTATCATCTTTTCCCACATTTATTCAATGAAATAGCATGGTTTCATAATTTTCTCCTAATTTGTGCTTAAATGTGAAAACATGCTTTTTAGGCCTTTAATTTGCAAATTTTGATTCACCTTCGATTCCACTAGATGCCTTGATGTGTTTATTAGTGAATTCAGGTTAAAAAGGCTAGGAATGGATCAAAGGAATGAAGAGAAAAGCATGCAAAGTTGAGAAACCATGGAAAATCAAGGATTTAGGATGCACTCATCGACGCGCACGCGTAGCAAACACGCACGCGGGGAATTGAAGTCGCATGGCGACGCGTACGCATCGATGCTCGCATGTGACTTGATGAGCAGATATTTTATACGCTTTTTTGGGGTATTTTCATATAGTTTTTAGTAGGATTTAGCTACTTTTTAGTATATTTTTATTAGTTTTTATGAAAAAATCACATTTCTGGACTTTACTATGAGTTTGTATGTTTTTCTGTGATTTCAGGTATTTTCTGGCTGAAATTGAGGGACCTGAGCAAAAATCTGATTCAGAGGCTGAAAAAGGACTGCAGATGCTGTTGGATTCTGACCTCCCTGCACTCGAAATGGATTTTCTGGAGCTACAAAAACCCAATTGGCACGCTCTCAATTTTGTTGGAAATTAGACATCTAGGGCTTTCCAGAAATATATAATAGTCTATACTTTGCCCGAGCTTTGATGACGCAAACTGGCATTTAAACGCCAACTTCCTTTCCTATTCTAAAGTTAAACGCCAGAAAGAGGTTACAAACCAGAGTTAAACGCCACAAACAGGCTGCAACCTGGCGTTTAACTCCATGAGAAGCCTCTACAGGTGTAAAGCTCAATGCTCAGCCCAAGCACACACCAAGTGATCCCAGAAGAAGATTTCTGCATTAATTACTGATTTATGTAAACCCTAGGCTACTAGTTATCTATAAATAGGACCTTTTGCTATTGTATTTTCATCTTT